>NC_057713.1:15027535-15062401 GCF_004010195.1 Chiloscyllium plagiosum
AGTCGGTCGTCATTAATGGAGATGGAGGGGTCCAGGAAGGGGAGGGAGGTGTCAGAGATGGTCCAGGTAAATTTAAGGTCAGGGTGGAATGTGTTGGTGAAGTTGATGAATTGCTCAATCTCCTCACGGGAGCACGAGGTGGTGCCAATGCAGTCATCAATGTAGCGGAGGAAGAGGTGGAGTGGTGCCAGTGTAATTACAGAAGATGAACTGTTCTACGTAGCCAGCAAAGAGACAGGCATAGCTGGTGCCCATGGCTACCCCTTTGGTCTGGAGGAAGTGGGAGGTTTCGAAGGAGAAACTGTTAAGGGTGAGGACCAGTTTCGGCTAAACGAATGAGAGTGTCAGTACCTAAATCCTGCCTCCTTTTCTTTTTACACAGTGTAATACCAAATTAACAAGTAATGCATTAGGATGATTTTCCTCCTAGTGACTGCCACAGGGAATCAAAAGGATTAAAATCTGACCTCTGGGAGGCAGCTAACATTTTGTAAGATGTTTTCCAGCTGGGTAAAATTAACAAAATCTCAATTGGACAGTAACACAAGATGGAGATTGAGCTTCGATCCGAAACTCAAACCCTGGATGATATTTTAACTTCAAACAGGAACTTTTAATAGCTAACTGCTGGGCCATGAAATGAATTATTTCATCCAATATCAATGGGCACAAGGCTTGCAGTAGTGCTCAAAGTGTAGGTATGTAGTGAGACATTTCAATTTCAGGTCCAAATTCTAATGAATCAAGACTTTTGATAGGTGAGTGATGGCATTGTGAGGATGTGAATTGAGCCGGAGGCCAGTGGCGAAGGTAGAATGTGGAATTTGAAAACAGCTTCACCAACCTTAACCATCGCATAGAGTCACAGAAATGTAGAACATGGAAACAGACCCTTTGGTCCAACTCATCAAGTCAACAGATATCCTAAATTAATGTAGTCCCATTTGCCACCATTTGGCCCACATCCCTCTCAACCCTTCCTAATTATTTCCCATCCAGATGTCTTTTAAATATTGTAATTGGATCAGCCCCCCACAGGGACTTGTAGCACAACATCCAGATCCTCAGGGCTTAACTGGCATTGACCTCCATGGTACCTTCCTTCCTGTTGCCTCCTGACCCTGTGTCTGGTGTGCCATCAGGCCCAAGATTCAGAACATTTCACCTCTTCCCCACCTCCTCTTCCAATGCAAACCCTTGCAGCTCACTTATCCTTTGTTGTATCATTGTCTAAGGCTTCCTATATCAGATTCCTACCCAACACCTGCCCCAAAAACAATGCAATTCCCCTTTAAGAGATTCAACATCACTTCAGGCACTGGCAGCTTTAAACTGATGCTAGCCCTTCATAGTTTTGGGCCCCTCCTATACAGCCTGCTTGGATCAGGCTGAACGCTGATCTTTGAAATGAGCAGGTGGCATCAAGCTGACTTGCTGCCTTCAGTCAGCAGGTGTGTTAATCACACTGCGAATCCATGCCTGTTTCAGAAGATATCAAAATAAGCCCCTTTTTTTCCCTGCCAGTTGTCCACAGAAGTCACCGCTAGTAGAGTTTGAACTTGAGCTAAATTTGAACAAATCTTTCACATTTGGTTTCACAATAAAGCAGCTGTCAACAATTTAATTTGCCAATGCCCCATATATTAAAATAATACAATTTACATGATGTTAGAATTTTTTTCTAGAGACCGTGACAAAAGATACACTGGTCTTTCAGTGAATATACTGCAAAGGAATTATCGCATGCACTTGTGTTGGACAATTTGCTGAATCTGAGCAACTTTTCTATTGTACATCATGGAACACATATGGTTTGTTAACAGAAGTACTGTATTTTCTTTTTACTAATTTTAACTTTGTTCCATTGCATTAATTTAAAAACCACATAAAATTGTTCTTGACACTAAACAAAAATCACAATGTTGGTTGTGTAACTGACACTAACATTTCAAGAGCAATGTAGCTGGCAATAATGTTTAAAATAGTGCAAGAATAAGACAATACTTCTTCCGTACCAACTATTAATTTTGATGAATATCTGATGGGGTTCCCCCATTCAGGCAGAAATAGCACATAATTGTCTATCTACTTGACCTGTCTTCTATTTCTCAAAAGACAGTGAAGAGGTGAGATGACCTTCAAACCTTTCATCCTGATGAGGGCTTTAAATAACCACTGAATGGACCTTTACAAATCTTATTCTGCTCCTGGCAATGTGGTGGTCCACAATGACCGGTGTGGTAGCTTCTATTGGTGAGCTGGCATTGGGCTGTGCGGGGTTGTCGCCTTTGGGGTTCCCTGAACCTATCAATCCTACCTCCCCAAAATGATATGACTATTCCACTCCAGCACCTCAATTCAGGCCTCCACTCCAATTCTCCAGCACCATTCTCTCCTCACTGGTCCCTACCAACACCTCTGGCTTGTTCAGCCAGTCTCCATAGCCTCCCTTTACTTAGAGGGTGCCTGTGGTCCCAGCAGATCTGGAGTCAGATGCCGTAAAATAGAAATTTCAGAACAAAACCAGACCGAGCCTTTCATATTGATCTGGGATCCTTAACTCCGTTTCTCTGCGCGCGGACACTTCCGGAAGTTTCTCCAGCACGAGCTGGACGGTGCTTACTAACACCCAACTACGGAACGACGGCGCCTGCGTGGTCACTCGCGCATGGTGTCGGAGCGTTACGTCATCGTGGCATGCTTCGCGTTGCGCATGTGCAGCAACGACACAGTTGAAGCTGGGTCTCGGCGGCGGGGAGACCTCAGTGAGGAAAGTGGGCCAGCTGGATAGACCGCAGTAAACGGGCCGATCGGACTGGGGAAGGGGGGAATATTGAGAACGTTCTCCCAAGTCTTCCCCTCCCTCCCCCGTTCCTCTTCAAAGGAGGATATTTGGCCAAATATACATTAACAATTACAAATTACTTCTAAATACAGTGGTTTTGGAACTGCTGTGAATCCATCTGGATAGGCAACTGCAGTAGCAGTCAAGGAGAGCCATCTTTATCTCCACGTTTGGGCAGGAAGTCTTTTGTAAAAACTGCCCATTTCCCATTGATAATGAATTAATATGCAGGTTTTATTACAGAGGGGTGAGGAGTTCTTCTGGCTTACTGACCAAGCACGGGCGAGATTAATTATTCCCTGTTAACCAGGTATCAGTGATTTGACCTCCCTGGGTCTAGAGATGATATGCGTAGTGTGACAAATGACTGTATCCCCAGTGAGTCAATGACATGCAGGTCCTGGGCCTCCTCCACCACCAAACTGTTACCACCCGACGCCTGGAGGAGGAACGGCCTTGGGACTTGGGACCCTGCAACCACACAGGATAAATGTGGATTTCAACAGCTTCCTCATCTCCCGTCCCCCCACGTTATTCCAGTCGCAAACCTCCAACTCGGTACTGCCCTTCAGACCCATCCATCACTGCCCCCTCTGACCTATCACCTTCTCCCTCACCTTCATCCGCCTATCACTTTCCCAGCTACCTTCCCCCCAACCTCACCCCCTTCCCATTTATCTCACAGCCCCGACGCCCAAGCCTCATTCCTGATGAAGAGCCTATGTCCGAAATGTCGATTCTCCTGCTTCTCGGATGCTGCCTGACCTGCTGTGCTTTACCACACTCAACTCTGTACATAAGTTTGGTTTAAAGGCGAATTATGTGTCACTTTGTGAAGACAGAAATTGAGTACATTTTAGAAGGCCTTTAAGGGCGACTCAATAAATCAGTCATTTATGCTAAGGCTGAAGAGGCAGAAGTTTGACAAGTGCCAGGTAAAATGGAAAGAATGGAGGACTCTGCAAGTATTACTGCATAGGTAAATGTTGTTGCAGCTTAGCTGACTTCCTGTTTATGGATTGCTGAAATGAGAGTGGTACTTCATGAGTTGTTTGTGAGGAACTCTCAACTTGAGCCCATAGTTGAGGATTGTA
This sequence comes from Chiloscyllium plagiosum, assembly GCF_004010195.1. Lineage (NCBI taxonomy): Eukaryota > Metazoa > Chordata > Chondrichthyes > Orectolobiformes > Hemiscylliidae > Chiloscyllium > Chiloscyllium plagiosum. The sequence goes on from NC_057713.1 coordinate 15,031,475, forward strand.
TCATGGCTACAAGGAAATCAAGCCAATTTTCAACTCGTTCTTGACCAAAATTTTGTTTTGAATGCATGAGATTGCATTAGAGAGATCCCTACAGCAGTATGTGTCCAGTGCAACAAGGAAGGATGCGTTGTTGGATCCCATCCTCAGAAACGAAATGGGCTGTGTAGATCAAGTTTCATTTAGGAGACAGTAATCATTAGGACGACATGATGGCTCAGTGATTACCACTGCTTCCTTGCACCCGGGTTCGATTCCAGCTTCAGGTGACTGTCTATGTGGAGTTTGCCCTGTGTCTGCATGGGTTTCCTCCCACAGTCCAAAGGTGTGCAGGTTAGGTGAATTGGCCATGCTAAATTGCCTACAATATTCAGGGATGAGTGTGTTAAGTGCATTAGTCAGGGGTAATTGGGTCTGAGTGGCTTACTCTTCGAGGGTTGGTGTGGACTTGTTGGACCTAATGGTCTGTTTCCACACTTTAGGGATTCTATTCACTAAAAAATAAGGTTCAGGATGGCAGTGGAAAATGAGAAAGAAAAATAAATTGGCGGAGAGTTGACTTTATAATAGGGTAAGAAGAAGACAAAGAACAAAGAGAACAAAGAAAATTTACAGTCCAGGAACAGGCCTTTCGTCCCTCCAAGCCCAAGCTGATCCAAATCTACTGTTGAAACCTGTTGCCTAATTCCTAAGCATCGTATTCCTCTGCTCCCCACCTACTCATGCATCTGTCCAGACTCATCTTAAATGAATGTACCGTGCCTGCCTCTACTACCTCTTCTGGCAAAGTGTTCTAGACACCTACCATCCTCTGTGTAAAGTACTTGCCATGTGTATCCCCCTTAAACCTTTCACTTCTCACCTTGGGTAGGATTGACTGGAATAATAGGTTGACAGGAAAAACAGTAACCAATCAATAGGCTATTTCAGAGAAGAGGTGGTTTAGGTACAGTCAAGGTATATTCCTGCAAATGAGAAAGAACAAACAAATTGAGAATTCCCTGGATGATAAAGGAGGTAAAAATTAACATTACAAAGACAAACTGTGTTTGTGACAGGCGTGAGGCAGAAAATCTATTTGAGAACCGGAGCATTGAAGTTCAGAGGACAAGTGAATAAGCAAGTTAGGGAAGCAAAGAGGAAGTATCAGAAAAGACTTGGCAGCTAACACATAAAAGGGAATCAGAAAGTCTTTTATAGGCATATAAATAGTAAAACAGTAGTTAAAGGAGGGCTAGGGCTGATTAGAGAACCAAAAAGGTGATTTGCACATTGGAGGTGAATTCTTTACAGCAGTCTTTACAAAAGATAAAGCTGCCCAGGCCATAAAGACAGGAGGGAACTCTGCCACTGGAAAGGATCAAAATGAATAAGGAAGATGTCATTGATAGACTGTTGGTACTTGAACAAGGAACCAGGACCCAGTGAGATGCATTTACGGACTTTGAAGGAAATGGGGATAGAAATTGTGGGAGTACTGGCCATAATCTTACAGTCTTCCCTGGACTCAATTGGTGCCAGAAGACTGGAGAACTGCAAACGTTATGGCTGTATTCAATGAAGTTGGAAGGATAATCTCAGCAATTATAAAGCAATATAACTTAAATTGTGGGTAGCTTCTAGAAGTAATTGTTCAGGATAGAATTGGTAGTCACACAGAGAAAGGTGGTTTGGAAGATTTAGCATAGATTTCGAAAGAGTAAATTGTGTTTTAACTAATTTGTTGGAGTTTTTCCAAACATAGCAAAAAGGGTAATGCTGTTGTTGTGGTATACATGGATTTCCAGAGATGGGCACTAGGTAGTGATGCTTGTTTGAAGAACCATCACAAACATAAATGGGCCAAATTGCCTCTTTCCACTGTGTAGTAATTCTGTAATTTGATAGAGTGTCACAGATTTATGAGGAAAGTTATCTGTCCTAGTATAAAAGATCAGTAGTAACATGGATACAAAATTAGCTGAGGGACAAGACATAGAGAATGATGGTCAATTAGGCTGGAAGAAGGTATATTGTGGAGTCCCAAGGCTCAGAATTAGGACTCTTGCTTTTCTTGATACATATTAATGATTTGAATCTTGGTGTGCAGGGGACAGTTTCATAGTTTACAGATGATCAAAAAGTGGGAAAATCATAAACTGAGGAAGGCAGTGTGAAACTTCAAAAGGCTATAGACAAGATGTTGGAATGCATGCATTGATGGCAGATTAGGTTTAATGCAAAAAAAAAGTGATGCATTTTGGTCAGAAGACAATACAAAATAAAGAATACAATTCTAAAGGATATGCAGGAGCAGAGGGACCTTGGTGTCTATGTATACACATTATTGAAGGCAGCAGGACAACTGGAGACAGCAGTTAATCAACCATTTTGCCCTCAGCTTTGTTAAGGGGACATAGTATACAAGAACAAGGATGCATTACTGAACTTGTACAAGACACTGTGTTGGAGTATTGTGTAAAGTTGAGGATATCACATTATAGGAAAGATCTGAATTCATTTCAGAGAATGCAGAAGCAATTTACTGGAATGGTTCCAGAAGGGAGAAGATTATTTTGAAGATAGATTGAAAAAATTGGGACTGTTCTCCTTAGAGGGAAGGCTGAGAGGAAATATTACAGAGGTTTTCAATGTCATGAGCCGCTGGATAGAGTAGATAGGGTAAAGCTGTCCCTGCTCTTAGAAGGAACAAGAATGAAATAACATACATTTAAAGTGAAGTACAAAAGAAGCAAGAGTGATGTAAGAAAAAAAACTTATTCGCACAGCAAGTAGCTAGGGTGTGGAATGCATTACTTGAAAGTGTGTTGGAGGCTGGCTCAATTGAAGCATTGAATGGGGCTTTGGATGATTATTTGGATGGAAGCAGTGTATAAATATAAGGAGAGAAACTGGGGATGGGCACTAGGTAGTGAAGCTTGTTCGTAGAACTATTGCAGACATAATGGGCCTAATAGCCTCTTTCTGCCCTGTAACAACTATGTAATTTGTTTGATTCCCACTAATTGATGGAGTCTTTTCAGCTTTGTGCAAACACTTGTTTTTGCCAGTTATTGGCATCCTTGTTGTCCTATGTCCTTCCTGGGCCACTGATATTAAGTGATCCCTTTTGGTGTAATGGATCAGCAGAGGTTTCTTTCTTTCAAGGTAGCCTGGGAGCCCACAATATTAACAGTGAACCCAGTATATAAAGATCCTCACCCGATTCCGGGGTACACATATAGCCTTCTTGTAGCCATAGTTCGCATGAGGTAACATGGGACCCGTACCTTCAGCATTAGATGCAAACCAAACAAAAAGCATTCACTTTTTAGCATGTTGCCAAGGAGTGGCCTAATGTTATGTGAAATGTGTAATCTATAGGGAAATGCAGCATGGTGCATTTTGCACAAACTACCAGTAGATCCAAAAGAGATCTATTTCTTAACATTTCAGCTCTATGACTCATGGTTGATAAACAGATAATTGCAAATTCCAAACAATACCTCATTTGCACCTGTATAAATACTGTGCACAGTTACATGGGGAGAATCAAACTTCTTAAAAAAAATTGGAAATGAAGCAAAATGCTTGATGGCAAAAAAAAAATCAAATACAGCTGGCAACTTGGAAATAATTTCAACTGCATGGTTAGAAAAATAGGAATACTTTCTAGAAATGTATTGAAATTACAACGCAGAAGATTGGAGTTGCAAAAGAAAGGCAGAATTGTAGAGTCTTACTGCAGACAAATGGACAAATTATGGTCATCGCTGAGTGACATAAACCCTCACAAGGGGCACAGTGCATATGGTATACACACAAACTAATGGAGTTGCGTGCACTGAAGTAATTGTAGTCTGGAAATGGAGGATGGGGATAGACTTTAGTTGGCAATGATTTTTGATTACATTTCAAATATTCCAAGTTAATTTCCTGAATATCTAAATTTGGTCCAGATCAGATGTGAGATTTGGGTTTCAATAAGAGGACAGAGTATTGTCTGTACAACATGAGCATTGAGAATTACTTGGATTGACAGCAAGAAGGAAAATTGTACAGAGTGGTGCATTTATAATTCAACACATTTAATATTTCTTCGATTTCATTTTCAATGTAGCAGGTAAATGCTGTACATATTTGTTCACAGAACATGGGCATTGCTGGCTAGGGCAGCATTTATTGCCCATCAATATTTGCTCAAAGGGCATTTAAGAGTTAATCACATTGTTGTGGGTATGTGGACCAGTTTATGTTGAAGCAGCAGATTTCCCTCCCTAAAGAACATTAGTGAAGCAGATGAGTTTTTAATGACAATTGATGACGGTTATATGGCCACCACAATGTCAGCTCTTTATTCCAGATTTTATTGAATTCAAGCATTGAAAGATATGAACATGTGTCCCCAAACATTGGCTTGGAGTTCAGCATTGCTAGTCCTGTGACATAACCAATACACCACCACCTCACCCACCTTACTGTGCTATCAATTCCCAAAGTCAAAAGATAGTCCAAGGATGAAACACAAAACTGATTCTTGGTGTTAAAGGATTGAATAATGAGAAAACACCTGAGAAGTGGACTCGTCAACTTGAAACAGGGTAACTGAAGGACAAGTAGATTGAAAATAAATTCCATAGGAAGATAATTCTGAGCAGTATTTCAACTTGAACTGAAACTTTGTTACCTTTAGATTTGATCATTCCAATTCTTTCCTGGCTTGCCTCCCATTTCCCACTCCATAAAGTAGTTCAAAATTCTGTTTCTTTTATCCATAACTTATGCAAAGTCACATTCACCTCAACCTCTGCGCCTGTTAGTCTGCAGTGGGTCATGTATTGGAAAAACCACAATATTAAAATTTGTATCCTTACTTGAAATTTCTCCAAGCCTTCTTGATCCCAATCTCTTAGTCTCCTTGAGCAATGTGCCCTTAGATATCTGCACTTGTCCAATTCTAAACTTTTGCCCCACATCTATTTAGTTATTTCACCATCAACCAACACACTTAAGCTCTGGAGTTTACTCTTAAAACCCCTCTGTAGCACATTTCTTGAAGAAGCTCTATAAATCCACCTCTTTGAACAAACAATTTGGTCATTTACCCCAGCATTGCCTCATTTGATTCCAAGCCAAACATTTGTCCCATAACACTCTTGTGAAGTGTCCTGGGGCACTTTGCTATGTTAAAGAGGTTATATGAATGCAAGATGTTATTGGTGAGATGTTGGCACAAGAAGGTCATATACCCAAACTAGAGAAATTAGCCATGATGTAGAAATGCTAGTGTTGGACTAGGGTGGACAAAGTCTGAAGTCATACAGGTTGTATGACTTAGATGAAGACAAAGGAGTAGCACTCTGAAAGCTTGTGATATCAAATAAACCTGTCGGACCCAGCAAAATTAGGACTTTGATCAGAAACTTGGAGAGGAGCTTTGCTATGATGAAGAAACTCTAGGATCTCTCTGAAAGGTTTGTCAAAGACTTGCCCTTTTTTAAACAGACAATTAATTTTGAAATGCAACCTTCGGTATGGATTCAAATTTCAAATGATTCACAGTTAAATCCAATCCAATTTTTACCAAACTCTTTAACTGTAAATCTAAATTTAGTGATATATGTTCATTCCTGGTCTGGGAGTTCTTAATATTGTTTCATATTGCATGTGAATGTACTGATATTGAATATTTGATCTGAAGTTTTTAAAATTGCATTAGGTTTAGCCTGCTCTCGAGTTGCCAGTGCAAGAAAGGAACTGCAATGATGTTTATATTTAAAACTAAGGCCCCAGTTTTTATTTTCAAGTCAAGTTCACAGAGTCGGGGTGAATCCAGAATCTGCAATTCTACCTATAATAATGCCCCCCCCCACCCACATCTTTGGTTCCGGGGATCAGGCTGGTTTGGGCAGGTGACCCAGGAAAAGTGCAGGGACTCTGGCATTGTGCTCACAGTTTAAAATGAGAGTTAATAAATTTTAAAAATCCTTCCTGGTCTCCTCCTCTCACTCCCTTCACTCTCAATTTCACAATTATGCCAACCTGTACCAACCTTTGCCCCATAGCCAAACCCCACAGCCTCATACTCTTATGCCAAATTAGTTCCTGCTTTCATCCACCCCTTTCTCTCTTTGGCTATTGTGATAAATGATTTGGTATTTACAAGCACCCAAAGACATAAGATAAAATATGGTTTTAATGCTTAAAGTTCAATCCAGTGGACTATACTGTTTTGAGGCAAGCATCACTATTCATAAAAACACATTTTGACACTTCTTACAGTTCCTGACAGATTGACACTTCTTGACAGGTCAACACTTGATACTTGGAGTTTTTGACATGTTGATGATTTCCAAGACATTTATGTAAATGTTGCATATAATATTCTTCACAATTCATAATCCCAAAGAAACCCTAACCCTGACAACCAAATCTAATACTCCATCCCTGTTCCTTAAAGAATCTCTGACATCCACCTATGGGGTGTCATGGGCTAATATCAGTAGAGGTTTCTTAACTCTCCAAAAGCATTGCATTTATAATAAACCTGCTATTATCTGATGTAAACTCCAAATTCTTAGTTCCATGCGCCAGAGACTCTGATTTCTGATTTCACTGTTTGAAGTCAGCCATTTAAATAGCCAACTGCTTCTAGGAATGGCACATGATTGATCCATAGCCCATCTCCAATCTCAACCCCACAAAAATGAAAGAAGACGGGCTTAGGGCTGGATTTGGATATAGACTTGTTCTGGTATTTTCACCACAACAGAGACATTCTGTATCATGTCAGAAATTGGGCTTAAGATTAGTACCTGATGTGCAACAGCAGACAGCAGCACTGAGAAAAATGTTGAAAACTTGCACTTACATAGCGCTTTTCACAGCATGCCAATATTTTACTATTGAATGGGTACTTTTCAAATTACTGTGTGTAACCATTTGCACATAGCAAGCCTGCACAAGTAGCAATAACACGGAAACATACCAACAGCAGTAGTCCATTCAGTCCATTGTGCCTGCCTCACCATTCAGAATGAATATAACGGTGTGAACACTGCAATGCCTTTTATCCGGAGAAAGTGAGGACTGCAGATGCTGGAGATCAGAGTCGAGAGTGTGGTGCTGGAAAAGCACAGCCGGTCAGGCAGCATGCAAGGAGCATGACCGGCTGTGCTTTTCCAGCACCACACTCAATGTCTTTTACCCATCCTGTACACCATAACCTGCATGCCATTGGAAACCTGAAATCTATCAATCTTTCTCTTAAATATCTGCAGAAACTGACCCTCCACAGCACTCTAAGGTAGAGAATTGCAAAGATTCACAACCCTCTGTGTAGAAAAAAATTCTCATGTCAGACCTAAACGGTATCTCATGTCAATTGAGCCCCTGGTTCTAGGCTCCCCTTCCAGGGAAAACATTTGAGCCTACCCTGTATATCCCTTTAAATATTTTATACTTTTCCATGCAATCACCTCTCAATCTTAAAAACTGGAGAGTACAGGTCCACTTAATCCAATTTTCTCTTCACAAAACAGACTGCCATCCCAGGAACAAATCTGGTGAAGTATCATTTCAACCTCTCTATGGCAATAATACCCATCCTGAGATAAGGAGACTAAAACTGCACACAGTGCTCCAGGTGCAGTCTAACCATGCTCCTGTGCAATTGAAGCAAGTCTTCTCTACTTCTGTACTCAGAATAGGAGATACGGTGTTTGGTATCACAGTGCAATGATAATCTCTCTCTCAATGTCAGCAAAACAAAAGAACTGGCCATTGACTTTAGGAAGAAAGGAGGAGGGCTCATGTCTAACTACATCAACAAAGTTGAGGTGGAGAGGGTCGAGTCCTGGTGTCAAGTTTCTAGCAGTGACGATAACCAACAATCTGTCCTGGACCTCCGACATAGATGCAATGGTCAAGAAGGCACAACAACATATCCTCTTCAGAAACTTAGGAAATTGAGCATATTCATAAGGCCCCTTACCAAATTTCACAGATACACCATAGAAAGCATTCTATCTGGGTGCATAACTGCTTTGTACCACAACTGCTCTGCCTAATACCATAAGAAACTATAGAAAGTTGTGTGCATAGCCCAGAATATTATGGAAGCCAATCTCCCAACCATGGACTACATCTGCACTTCTCATTGCCATGGAAAGGCTGCCAACATCATCAATAACCCAACACATCCCAGTAGTACTCTCTTCCAACCTCTTCCATTGGGCAGAAGATACAGAAGTTTGAACACACACACACATACAGTAACAGGTTCAAGAACAGCTGCTTCCCTTCTATTATTAGACTGCTAAATGGAACTCTCTAATTTCAAATCTGATGTTGACCTTGCTTTTGTGCACTTCCTGTGCAAACATAACCTTGTATGCCTCACTCTGTCTAAGCACCCAATGTCCTTGTTTTTTTAATGATCTGTCTGTACTGCTCACAAAACAAGTATTTTCACTGTACTTAGGTACACGTGACAACAATAAATTAAATCAAATCAAATATTCACATCCATTTGAAATAAAGACTAGAATTCCATGAACATCCTTAAGTAGCTTGCTGCACCTGCATATTAGTCTTCAATGATTTATTCACAAGGGCACTGTGGTCCTTTTGTCTCCATCTACACTTTCCAACCTCTTAACATTTCTGAAATCTGTTCCTCCTACAAAGTGGATAACCTCGTATTTTTCCACATTATATTCCATTTCATATGTTCTTTCCAATTCACTAATTCTGTCCAATTTCTCCTGAATCTATTTTACATCTTCCTCACAACACACATTCCCACACAGCTTCCTATCACCCACAAATTTGGAAACTTTTCTATTCACTCATGCAACGTGGGTGTTGCATACTGGCCAGCATTTATTGCCCATCCTAAGTTGCCCTTGATAATGTGCGAACTGCTTTCTTGAATTGCTGCAGTACATCTGTTGTAGGTAGTTCCACAATGCACTTAGGGAGGGAGTTCCAGGGTTTTGACCCAGCGACAGTGAATGAACGGCAACATATTTCCATATCAGGGTGATGAGTGGCTTAGAGGGAAACTTCCAGGTGGGGTTCCCATGTATCTGCTGCCCTTGTACCAGATGGAAGTGATTGTGGGTTTGGAAGATACTGACTAAGGATCTTTCTGAAATTCTGCAATAAATCTTGTGGATAGTATATTCTGTTGCAACTGAGCATTGGTGTTAGAGAGAGTGGATACTTGTGGATGTGGTGCCAATCAAGTGGACTGTTTTGTCCTGGATAGTGCCAAACTTCTTGCATATTGGTGGAGCTACACCTATCCAGGCATCACACTCCTAATTTGTGCCTTGTAGATGGTGGACAGGCTTTGGCACGTCAGGTGGTGAGTTACTTGCAGCAATATTCCTACCCTCTACCTGCTCTTGTAGTCACTGTATTTAGATGGGAGTCCAGTGGATTTCTGGTCAATGGTAGTCTCCAGGATGATGATAGCAGGGGATTCAGTGATGGTTATGGTATTAGACCATAAAACCATGATATATAGGAGTGGAATTAGGCCATTTGGCCCACTGAGTTTGCTGTGCCATTCAATCATCACTGATATGTTTCTCAATCCTATTCTCCTGCCTTCTCCCCGTAATCCTTAATCCCCTCACTAATCAAGGACCTGTCTATTGCTGTCTTAAATACACTTAAAGACTGGACCTCTAAAGCATCAGGTTCCTCAGATTCGCAACCTTCTGACTGAAGAAATTCCTCCTCATCTCTGTTCTAGAGGGTTGCCACCTCACACTGAGACTGTGCCTTCGGGTCCTAGTTTCTGCTACTGATGAGAACATCTTCTCCATGTCCACTCTATCCATGCCTCTTAGTATTCTGTAGGTTTCAATGAGATTTCCCAAATCCTCCTAAATTCCATCAAAACAGGCCCAGAGTCCTCAACCACTCGTCATATGAATGCAAACATTGCATTTGCCTTCCTAATTGAACTTGCAATTTAACCTTAAGAGTATCCTGAACTAAGACTCATAAGTCCCTTTCTGGTTTAGATTTCCAAAGCCATTCCCCATTTAGAAAATTGCCTCATACTTGCCCACTTTGTATTCCATCTGCCACTTCTTTGCCCACTCTTCTAATATGTCCAGATACTTCTGCAGACTCATCACTTTCTCAGCACTACCTGTCCCTCTGCCTATCTATCTGTCATCTGCAAACTTTGAAACAATGCCTTAGTTCCTGCCTCCAGATCGTTAATGTATAATGGAACTAGTTGTGGTGCCAACACTGACTCCTATGGAACTCCACTAGTCACTGGCTGCCATCCTGAAAGAGACCTGTTTATTCCCACTCTCTGCCTTCTACCAGTCAGCCAATCCCCTATCTATGCTAATGCCTTATACCTAACACCATGGACTCATTTAGTTGTGTCCTGTGTGGCACCTTGTCAAAGGCCTTCTGGAAATCTAAATTGATCATGTCCACTGGCTCTCTTTTGTGTAACTTGCCTGTTACCTCCTCAAAGAATTCTAACAGATTTGTCAGCATAATCTCCCCTTAATGAAGCCATTCTGACCTAGCCCTGTTTTACCATGCATTTCCAAATATTCTGCAATTTCATCCTTAAAAATGGACTCTAACATCTTCCCTATGACTGAAGTCCAGCTAACAAACCTATAATTTCCTGTCTTTTGCCTCCTTCCATTCTTAAACAGGGGTGTTCCATTAGCCATTTTCCAGTCCTCTGGAACCCTCCCTGATTTCAGTGATTCCTGAAAGATCAGCTTTCCAGAACCTTCTCTTTAGTGATGGTCACTACATTTATCTATACCCCTGACTCTCTTGAGGTTCTGGCTAATGATGTCTTCCACCATGAAGACTAATGCAAGGTACGTGATTCACTCCTCCATTTCTTTGTACCTAATTACTACTTCTCCAGCCTCATTTTCAAGTAGTCCAATGGACATGGTCAATGTGGTGGATGGAGTGTCTCAGGAGGGGTATATTGATATTCTAGGGCATGTCAATATATAAAAGGAGGTGGGTATTTTGAAAAGCCTTAAGGTAGACAAGTCCCCAGGACTTGACGGGATCTATCTCAGAATGCTAAGAGATACAGGTGAGGAAATGGCTGGGGCCTTGTACGCATTTTTTGTGTCCTCTTTAGTCACATGAGAGATCCCAGAGGACTGAAGAATAGCCAATGTTGTTCCTTTGTTTAAGAAGGGCAACAAGGATAATCCAAGAAATTACAAGCTGGTGAACCTTACGTCAGTGGTACGAAAATTATTGGAAAAGATTCTTAGTGATAGGATTTACTCACATTTGGAAAAATTTAGTTGAATTGAATTGAATTGAATTTATTGTCACGTGTACTGAGGCACAGTGAAAAGCTTTGTCTTTTGAGCAGTACAGGCAGATCACTTAGTTAAGTAGCATAGATAGTAAATAATAGGTAAACAGCGGCAAAAACAAAAACACAGGTACAGGCGAATATTAAGAGTTTGTGAGTCCATTCAGTATTCTAACAATAGTAGGGTAGAAACTGTTTCAAAACTGGCTGGTGAGTGTATTCAGGCTTCTGTAACTTCTCCCCGATGGTAGAGGTTGTAAAAAAACATTGCCAGGATGGGATGGATCTTTAAGAATGCTGGTGGCCTTTCCTTGACAACAGGCCTGGTAGATAGATTCTATTGACGGGAGGTTGGCCTTTGTGACTGTCCGGGCCGAGTTCACCACTCTCTGTAACCATCTCCGATCTTGAATGGTACAGTTGCCATACCAGGTAGTGATACATCCGACAGAATGCTCTCAATGGCGCACCTGTAAAAGTTGGCAAGGGTATTCACCATCATGCCAAATTTCCTCAGCTGCCTGAGGAAGAAGAGACGTTGGGCCTTTGTAATCAGTGCGTCCACATGAAGAGTCCAAAAAAGCTTGTTGTGGATGACCACTCCCAGGAGCTTGACACTCTCCATTCACTGCACCTATGTGCTGTTCATGTGTAGGGGGGGCATGAGTAACATCTCGCCGAAGTCAATAATGGCATTGAGAGTTAAGTTGTTCTCAGTGCACCATTCTTCCAAAAATAGTCCAAAAATATCGACATATTAGCAATAGGCAATGTGGCTTTGTGTGGGAGGTCATGTCTCACAAATGATTGATGAGGGCAGGGCAATAGATGTTTTGTATATGGACTTTAGCAAAGCCTTTGACAAGATCCCTCATGGTTGGCTAATACAAAAGCCAAATTGCATGGAATTCACAGTGATCTGGTAAGATGGCTTAGCCGTGGAAGACATAGAGTAGCAGTGCAAAGATGTTTTCTGACTGGAGATTTGTGACCTGTGGTGTTCCGCAGGGATCAATACTGGAACCCCTGCTGTATGTAATATATAAATGATTTGGAGTAGAATGTAAATGGCCTAATCAGTAAGTTTGCAGATGACTCAAAGATTGGGGGAGCTGTGGATAGTGAGGAGGATTGCTCGATGATACAGCAGGATACGGATATGGACTTGGGTGGAGAAATTGCAGTTGGAGCTTAATCCAGAGAAATGTGGGGTGATGCATTTTTGAAGATTTAATGCAGGAGTAAATGGCATAACCCTTAGTACCTCCTTAGATGAGGTGGTAGAAGTAGATACTATAACAACATTTAAAAGGCATCTTGACTGATACATGAATAGGCAGGGAATAGAGGGATACAGACACTGTAGAGGCAAAACGTTTTTAGTTTAAGAAAGTATTACGTATTTAAACAGGCATGGTGGGAAAATGGGCCTGTTCCTGTCTGTACAGTTCTTTGTTCAATGTCCACTCAAGGGGCAGTGGGTTACATTGTCTCTTATTCAAGATGCTCATTGCCTAGCATTTGTGTGGCACGAATGTTATTTGTCAATCCAAGCCTGGATATCATCCAAATTTTGTTGCATTTGAACAGGGACTGCTTCACAATCTTAGGAACCACAAATGGTGCTGAACATTGTGCAATAATCAGCAAACATCCCCACTTACGACGGAGGGAAAGTCATTGATGAAGTAGCTGAAGATGGTGGGCCTAGGATACTAAATTGTATGATCTCACTGAGAAACCCCTGCAGAGATGTCCTGGAGTGGTGATGACTGACTTCCAACAACCATATTTGCTTATGTGCCAGCTAAAACTTGAACCAGCAGAGGGTTTCCCCCAATTTCCATTGATTCCAGTACTGCTGAGACTCCTTGATGCCACACTTGGTCAAATACCCCTAGGTGTCACTCAGCAGACTTTTGCTGAGCAAATACAGCTTGATAGCATTGTTGATGGCACCTTTCATCATTTTACTGGGGATTGAGAGTAGACTGATGGGGTGGTGATTGGCTGGATTGGATTTGTCCTGCTTTTTGTATACAGGACATACCTGGAAAATGTTCCACATTGTCGGTTAGATGCCTGTGTTAGGTATACATTTGGTCCCCAACTAAATATCATTGTGTATACTAGGACCTAATTACTGATTTTTAAGTACTCCTTTTGAAAAAGCTTGCCAATGTGAAAGTGGCCTATCTATTTCTACATTCTGTTTTCTGTTTTTAGAAAACCATTAATGAATGTCAGTACACTTCCTCTGATGCCATGTGTCTTAATTTTTCTCACCAATGTCTCTGGCAGACTTTATCAAAAATCTCCTGAAAATGTAAGTATATTGCATTCATTGACTCTTCTTTAACATCTTAAAAAAAGCCCTTACAAGTTCATCAAAAACAATTACCTATTTGCAAATTCATACTAACTATGTCCAATCAATCATTATTATCCAACTGTTTATTTAGCATATCCTTTATAATCAATTCTAGTGTTTTCCCTATTGCTAACATAAAGCAGGTCTTTTTTGTTGTTGTTTTCTCTCCGCTTCCTGTTTGAATAGTGGGGTGGGCATTTATTAGCCACCAAGCTGCTTTAACAGGGCAAAAATGGCAGGGATTGTATAAATTTTATGTCAACAAATTTGCAAATTTGACATGAGATCATACAATTTAGAGAAAAACTTTAGTTCTGATTGGCCGACATTTAAATTAGCTTCATTTGTGGTTCTGCTCCAACTCTTTGCTAATCACTAGCTTTCTATTTGTCTCCGCTTCATAAATGCCTTATTTCTTTCAAGCATGTTCCATTTTAAAATAAACTGATTTATCATTACAACTCACACAAATACTAATTTATGCCATAAAATTGCAATTCTAGTTAAAGGGAAAACTCCTGGAGCCAACAAATGAATTCATAATAAACAAAACTTAAACTATTCAGTAGCTTGTCAACCAGTAACTATGTCCATCCCAATATAATCCATAATATTGTTGTAGTGTTTGTAATGAGTTCAGCCAGGTGGATCCAATAGAATATGAGTTCCCTGATTGGGACTGTTAATCTGATCCAATCAGGGAGCCCTGGCTGACAGATATAAACAGGAGTGTAAGACATCTTGTTCGTTCTGAGTGCTGGCTCTGAGGAAGCTAGACCAGTTCTATGCACATGCAAATCAAGGGTGATTTGGTGACAGGATACTAGCCTCTGTAGGGTTATTTCAGTGACAATGAGTGAGAAAAATGTGTTCCTAAAGAAATTTGCTCTCAACAGGTGTCATTGAGTTGGAGTAAGCATTTCTGGCATCATGCAATTACTTGGGAAGCTTGACGCATTTGATCCTGACATTGAAGAGTGAGCCCGATATGTGGTAAGAATGCATTAATTTTCCAGCCAAATAACATTGGGGCAGATGAAAAGTAATGAGCAATTCTCCTGTCCGTTTGTGGACCCACAGCTTTTTCAGTTATAAGGAGCCTTACATTTCCTGAGGCACCAGATACTAAAACTTTTCAAGATTTGACAGATTTAGTTAAGTAATATTAAGACCCCAAGCCTCCCCTAATTCTGAGATGCTATTGGTTTAACTCAGTAGTTTGAGAATCATGGGAATCCGTGTTGGGATTTTTAATGAGGTTAAGAAGACTGGCAGAAGCATGTGACTTTTGTTAAACTCTTAATGAGTTACTGAGAGAATGTTTGGTATGTGGGATTAATAATGTGACCAGGCAAAAATGCCTACTAGCTGAAGCCCAACTGGATTTCAAACAATCATTGCAACTGGCTTTACCCTTGGAAAATATGGCAAGTGGGAGCAGATGAGTTACAGGATGTGCCGATGGAAGTGGACACCCTCGCCATATCAATTGAGCTTGGGGAACACCACTTAGTGAAGGCAATTGCATAACCTCAGTCAGGACATATCCTGAATGGAGGATTCTAGATCAGCCCACAGCAAAGCCCCAAAACAAAGCCAAGCCTTGGCCAAATGGTTAACATTTTCTTCAGGATTTGGGCTGGCAAGCCATTGTAGTTGTTGCTGGTATCTGAATTCAAAACAGCAAAGAGTCCCATTCGGCCTAAACTGAGTAAGAGAACTCATAAGCAGTATCCAGGAGAGTGCACACACTAGAAAGTTCTCCTACATCTCGATTGGAACACAATATCCAAATCAGAACTGTTTAAAGTAAACATCTGGTTAAATGGTCACTTGATTCTAATGGAATTGATAGCGGGGTGGCTGTATCAGTGATTGCAGAACCAGTCTTTAGCAAAATTCACTCTGGACTCCAATCCTTAAGTTTGCATAAGACCTTGACTAAATTGAGAACCTATACCAGAGAACATTTACAAATATTAAGGGTACAAGTTCGATTCAGTCTCGCATAAGAAGGAGCTGATTCAGTTACCACTGATTGTAGCAAGAGGCTCAATCCCAAGCTTGATGAGTTGTAATTGGGTGAGAAAGATACACCTAGATTAGTTCAACATTTTTTTATTAGAAAATGGCTGCCCAAGTAAAGTTGTAATTAAATACCCAGAGCTTTCTCAGGAAGGTCTCAGGATGATGAAAGGAGCCAAGGCCACCTTGCACGTTGACCAGGAAGCAATTCGACAATTCTGCAAAGCCAGCAACATTGCCTTACGGGCAAAGGTAGAGGTAGAAATCAAGAAGCTGGAAAGTAAGGAATTGTCAAACCAGTAAAGTTTGTAAAAAGGGCTGCACCAGTCGTACTGATTGTGAAGCTCAATATGTTGGTTCGCCTTTGTGGGATCGTTGAACAAACGGTAAACCTAGTTTCTCACAACTTGATAAATACCCAATCCCTTGCATAGAGGACTTACACACAAAACTGGTAGTGGGGAAATGGGGTTTAGGGTGCTATTTTTCATGAAGGTGGTCATGAGCCATGCGTAACTGCAATTGCAGTTAGATGAGGATTCCTAGAAGTATGTTACAATTAATACCCATAAGGGTTTGTACCAATATACAAGATTGTCATTTGGAGTGTCATCAGTCCATGCAATGTTTCAGCAGACAATGGAGAACATTTTGTCCCAGATCACCATTTATCTGGACACCGTGCTAATATCAGAGAAGACCAATTAGAGAACTTGGACATAGAAATTCACCAGT
The DNA here is from genome assembly GCF_004010195.1 of Chiloscyllium plagiosum. Lineage (NCBI taxonomy): Eukaryota > Metazoa > Chordata > Chondrichthyes > Orectolobiformes > Hemiscylliidae > Chiloscyllium > Chiloscyllium plagiosum. Next base: position 15,047,920 of record NC_057713.1, read on the forward strand.
TTCCTCATCTCTCCTATCTCCACCTTACCCCGAATCCAACCCTTCAACTTGGCACCGCCCTCTTCAAATGTCCTACCTGTCCATCTTCTTTCCCACTTATCCACTCCACCTTCCACTCTGACCTATCACCATCACCCCCCCCTCCACCTTCATCTACCAATCGCATTTCTAGCTACCTTCACCCCAGCCCCACCCTCTTCCCATTTATCTCTCAGCCCCCTTGGGCCCTCAACCCCTATATTCCTGATGAAGAGCTTCTGCTTGAAATGACAATGCTCCTGCTCCTTGTATGTTGTCTGACCAGCTGTGCTTTTCCAGCACCACATGTTTTGTCCCAATTCCTATTTGATTATCGAACAGCCCCTGAAACAACTACAGGGATAGCTCCAGCAGAGTTGCTAATGGGGAGAAGAATCTAGACAAGGTTAAATCTGATCTTCCCAGATTTGTGGGGGGAAGAGTGTGAAACGGCATCAGGAATGATAGTTTATTTCATGGGATGCTGTTTTTTGCCGACAGCACAGAAATAACTATGTATGGGTAAGGCCAGGGTCAACACAAGGTCGGGTCCTGTGTTGTACAAGGTTCGGGTAGGTGTGATTATCCTGACAAGCACATGGACCACATGAAAGCTGCAAACTCATAAATGGGGTGGGAGTGAAACATACCTGGCTTCTCAGAGCAGCCAAAAATGTTGTCAGAACCTATATGTTCACCCCTTCCATCTTGTGTTGAAGAATCCTGAAGTGTCTGAGATAGACAAGGCAGATGTTACAGCCTCAACACCTTTATGGCCTGAAGAAAAGGATGATTTTCTTCCGAGAAGCTCCAGGCACAAGAGGGAGGCTATGATCTGGTACACACTGCCCATATCCAAGCCTGGGTCAGAGGAGTTGGACTCAGTGGGAAAATGCTCCAGGACAATCTACAATGAAAAGAACTGGACGATGTCCCCACATACATAGGGGGAGGGATATAGTAATTGTTACAAGGAAAGCTAGATGGACCTCATAGAATATGAGTTCCCTGATTGGGGGCAGTAATTTGATCCAATCAGGGAGCCCTGGCTGACAGATATAAACAGGAGTTCTGTTCACTCTGAGAGCTGGCTCTGTGGAAGCCAAACCAGTGTCAAATGCAATGCACATGTAAATAAAGGGTGACTTGGTGACAGGATACCAGCCTCTGTGGAGTTATTTCAATTGTAATAGTAATGTCTGCAGTTATCAGTTTCAACTTTAATGTGCAAGCAACAATGTTCAGCTCAAGCATCCACAAGCATTGGAAGAGCAACAATAAAACTCACTTTAATTGGATTAGTCTTGCTACTGACTGTGAGAATCACACGTTGAAAGTCATTAATTTTGAGTTCCTTTGCACCACATAGGTTTCGCTAAGATTTCAGGATCCAACAGGTTTCAAGCAGCTGTCCATAATGTCCATGAACCATTATCATAATAAGTCATTACATGATCCAGCTGCCTGGAACAGCAACTAAATAGGGCTGCCACTTGAGTGCATGAGTTCATCGAGTTTATGCAACTCTTCATCAACAAAGCCACAAAACCAGATTCACACTCTGCTTGTTTTATGACACAGGAGTGAAAACTCCCAACAATAATCATTGGTCTGAGTTAGCTGATCTTTGTTGAATCGGATAAAGCTTTTACTAAGCAGGAGCACGTGGCGGGATTTCTGTTCATTATGCAGTTAAAGTAGTATCAGAATCCCCTCCAAGAGATTGAAATTCACAATTTGTATATACATATGGATTAGGCACACACTTGGAAAAATAGAAGCTTTCCAATAGCTGTGTGGCTACCAATGAGGGTTGAGTGTGCCACTTGGAATTTGTTATCCATACAGTACTCCACCGCACTGCCTCCATTCCATTACTCTAAGCCCCACCCCAAAATGTAATAAAGACAGTGTCCCCCTTGCCCTCACCTACCACCCCACCAGTCTCCGCAACCAAAGCAGATTCCTTAAACACTTCCACCAACTCCAATTAGATCCCACCACCAAGAACATCTTATCCTCCCCACCCCTCTCTGCCTTCTGCAAGGACTATTCTCTTTGCCAATCCTTGGTTCATGCCACTCTTTCCACTAACACCCCCAAACCCCTAGGTACCTTCCACTGCAACTGTATGCAACACCTGCCACTATCACCTCCATCCAGGGCCCCAAACAGTCCTTCCAGGTGAGACAGAGGTTCACCTGCTTCTCGTGCTCCCAACATGGTCTTCTCTACATCGGGGAGACCAAACGTATACTCAGCCGGGCTTGCAGCGGCCAACCGGACCTCCTAGTCATTGCCCATTTTAATTCTCCTTCCCGCTCCCCTTCTGACATGATCATCATTGGCCTCCTCCATTAACATAATGAATCAAACCACAAACTGGAGGAACAACACCTCAACTTCCACCTGGGTAGTCTACAGCCCAGAGGACTCAACATTGAGTCCTCCAATTTCAACTAACCTCCATTCCCATCCCCCGAATCCCTTTCAAGCCCATGCCCCTCTCTTCCATTCCTCTCATTGACCCTTCCTTCTAGCCACCAACCAGATTCATTCCTCCAATGGACCAACCAGGTCATACCCTATACTTGTCTCATCACCTATCCCCACTTCACCACCCTGGCCCCCCCCAACCCCCTTTATCTGCAGCACCCCTGGCTTGCTGTGTTCTTCCAGCCTTCTACTTGTCTAACTTGGAAGTTAGTTCGTGTTCTTTTCCTGGTGGAGTTAAATGTTCCCCTATTGTTAGGAATGAGGGCTATAGGATTAATTAGTAGCCATTCAACTCAGGAGAAGTAACAAGTAGGTGTCAGGGTCAAGAATTAGTTATTTAGAATACTTTTTCTGATTGAGGCCATAGGTTTATAGTAAGGAATGGCAATCACTATGACAGGACAGGTTACAAACAGTGAACCAATCAGAATAGAAGTGATGGACAAGGCACTGGTCATAGACAGGGGTCATACATCATCCAATGTAAGGATAAAAATCTTGCAAAGGTTCAAATCACAGCTGCCCCGAATGTGTTCAAAAGTTTGATTAAAGCAGAGAAAGCAGAATGGAAAACAAGCTTTCTATTAAGGATCACACATTTTATTTTACTGTCCAATACACATTTCTGCTGATGTTCCAGACCGATCGCACATGGAAACAAGAGGTTGAATGCATGGTCTTTGATTTCAATTTCTTTTGCTCTGCAACCATTCTTAAGCAATCATTTCATAACTTAAAACATCTGGTGGAGAGCACGTCTTCTACAATAATTTTAACTGGACAAATTCAGGGATTTCTAACATTCCACAATCACTCAATTCTGATTTGAATTTAACTTAAACAAAACACAGATCCTCAATCTTCGATTTTGAAAGCACCATTTCTCTTCACCTGCACTTCATTCATTTGGAGAATCTCAAAAACTGAGGAATGCATTGTGTCCCTCAGTCCGATACTTGGCACTATTAGACCTTCACAAACTTCACAGCTTTTCAAACAGCTGATGCACAGCATTAACCATAACTTTCACTTCCAAATTTATTCTTAAAAAAGGAACTCTGATACCATTTGCACACATTCATATATATCTTGCATTTAGGTTAATGGTTGGGACATAAAATCTTTCAACAGTAGCATAGACAGTTCTGTATTGTATAAGACCAAAACACACATTTGCCTGTTATTTTATTGTTATTCAACTATCTAGTTGCATAGACAAGCCTGCAAGCTAACATCTGGCAATGCTAACTTTTGTTTGGTAAGTAGTCTGCTTCCAGCCAGATGAGAAACGGATTTTTGAGGATGTTCTGAGTTTCTGGCTGCCAGAAAGTCACCCTGGGCTTCAAGTGAAATTGTCTGTCATTTGATCTTGCCATACAACCAGCTGAGATGAGTTACATCTCACGGCTAGAAGCCTCGAAAAAAAAATTATTAAAGCTGTGCACTCATTCCTGCTGAATTGAAAACAAATGCTACAGTTTCGCTGCTGGGTTCTTTGAAATCAAATTCTTTCCAGCTCTTCTCAAGGATCTCTCCCGAGAAATACAGTGCTTTCCTGTGTTTGCCAGTCTATTTGCTTCAGAGGACCAATTTCTTTTTCTTTTTTCCTCCCCTGCTCCTCATCCCAAACTCACTGCAGAATCCTATTCCTCTCAGATGCATCATAGACTTGCCCCCCATGTTAACTATCTCCTCCTAGCGGACAATCCACTTTAGGACAGTTGATGCCAATGTACTTGCTCACAGAGCATAACAGAGCTGCAGTATAACCTTGTAAGTGACACTGATAGAAATCTTTGGCAATGCACTGTAACAGTTCACTTGCCCAATTTCCAAGAACTTTGTTAAGTAATTTCAAAACTGTGATTGATTTGCTGCATTACCTTTAATCAAAGCAGAGGCGAGAAATATTGGCCACAACAATTCTCTCATCTTTGTCTCTGTTCTAAGGGTTCATTCACTCAAAAACAAACTGAAATTGTGATGGAGGTCAAGTGATGGGAACAAGGAAATAATATGAAATCTTCCTGATCTAATAAAGAGTTGGCATGGTCTACAATTAAATCCACCCAGCAATATGCACACAATATTGTGGCTATTTGATGTATAATATCCAGCCAGAACTGCTATTTTGGTCTGTTTTAAGTACCTTGCATTATTCTGGCTCTGGGCATTATAATAATGCAACTATTGGATCATGAGAGATATAATGGCCGAATTTTTAGGACCTGCCCAGATGTTTCACAAGGGCAGGATCAGAAACCTAATTGAACAGAACATATAATATCTGCTACTAATGACAAGTTTACCTTCATATTAAGTGCTAAGAATCATTTAGGTACTTTCTGACTTGCATAGCTTGGAAATTGTTTTGCATTCATTAGAATGAATAGATTGAGAGCCATGTATGAGATTAAATTAAATTTATATTTTGTATTTTGTGTGTTACAAAGGTGGTGGGGGTTAACTTAGTATGTGTTCCATTATTGAGTATTCTTGGGGTTCGTTGCAAAGAAGTCTGGTAGTCATGCATTTTAATGAGGCTTCAAACCATTGAGATGAACAGTTCGGTGCATTAGAAAGGAAAAGAACTGTGTTGTTGGTTAGCAACAGGGGTCCAATGACACATAGACAAAGAAGTAGAACAATCCAGAAAATCAATCAATCTGGTTACAGTGTATGCTAGAGAGTAAAGGATAGCTGCACACTGGGTTTAGGGAATGTGTACAATTGCTCTGAAATTAAAATAATTGTCTGTTAAGTCTGCAGTTTGCTTTGGGTCTTAGACAGAGAGAGAGAGACAGATAGAGAGCAGATTAATGGAAAAAGCAGCTAATGACTGACCTTGGTTTGCTGAAAGGAAATTGGTTGAAGTCTTTCTTGGCTAATTCTGAACAAGGAGCCCTTCAAATTGGAAGGATCAGGTGGCATGACAGCTTCATTTTGATGGTGATCACTTTCATACACAAGAGCCTATGAACCGTTATGCATGGCTGATTGCACATTAACCACACCCCCACCCACACTTGTGCTATTTGGCACAAGCAAGCTCAGCAATATTAACGTAACAAGAACAAATACCTTACATATGGCAGCACCAGGAAATGGGAGAACCAGTGCTGGGTTATAGAAGTTGTACCTCTATCACCATTATCTACCTACAGGTAGCTATAGAGCAAGACAGGAGCAGCCCGATAAGGGCAGCAAATTCCTATTGACTTTGACAAAACGCCAAATGAAAAACACACACTTCATTCCTGTTTATTATTCACAGGCCAGTAATTCCATGCCAGAGGTTTGAGCCACGGAATCCAGCAGCAGTTTTAGCATCGATCAAACCTGAAGGAGACTGAGGACATTAAAGAAAGAGCTACAGTCCCCCTAACTGGGGGACCTAGAATAAAGTGCAATGGCCTCAGGATACAGGTTAGACTATTTCAGATTGGAATGAGATAATTTTCTTCACTCAGAGGGTAGTGACCTCCAGAATTCTCTGCCATATAAGGTGGTGTGAGTTCAATCATTCAATGTATTTATGAAAGAAATAGATAGATGCCTTGACATTAAAGGCATCAAGAGGTATGGAGAGAGAGCAAAATTATGGAAGTGAAGTAGGTAAGAGGCACAATCATATTGAATAGCTGAGAATGCTCAATGGACCAAGTGCTTAATCCTACTTCCTATGTTCAAGGACAGCAGAATCAGAGACACAAGGCTTGGGATCTACTGGTATGGATGGACAAGTAGCATATGAATAGGGGAACCAGTGACACTGAGCAGTCTACAAAGAAGGGGTATACAGACAAATGATCAATGGTGCGGAAAACATCTTTGCAGGTTTATGGAAACTATGATCTTTATGTGTTCCTTTTGCAGGCATATCTGTGGCTACTCAACTTGGGAGGTAGCGCTATGCAAGTAGAGGTAAGGTTTACACTGAATTTGAACTTCTTCACAACTGGGTCCTTTCAAACCTCACTTACATTTGTAAGGTTAACAATGCCCCTTACAGAAAATCAACTCAGTTTGCCCAGTTCATAATGGAACCAGAGAACCAACTCATGGGAATTGCAACTATTGCTGAGTTCCCTCAGGAACAAGGAGCTATCCACTGCACACATGAGGTGGTCAGAGTTCCATGGACGTATCCAATCAGATCCCACAACAGAACAGGATAGCACTCTCTCAATATCCAGTTAATTCTGAACACAGACAACAATTCTTGCAGGTCTGCTCCACTCTCTAGGGGACTGGCATGACACTTAGATTAAGATTAGATTACTTACAGTGTGGAAACAGGCCCTTCGGCCCAACAAGTCCACACTGACCTGCCAAAGCGCACCCACCCAGACCCATTCCCCTATGTTTACCCCTGCACCTAACACTACAGGCAATTTAGCATGGCCAATTCACCTAACCTGCACATTTTTGGACTGTGGGAGGAAACGGAGCACCCGGAGGAAACCCACGCAGATACGGGGAGAATGTGCAAACTCCACACAGTCAGTCGCCTGAGGCGGGAATTGAACCCGGGTCTGTGGCACTGTGAGGCAGCAGTGCTAACCACTGCGCCACCATGCCACCCAACTCTCAGATCCTGCACAACTCCCAGGTTCCTCCAAGGTTTTCCCCCTACACCATCTCCAGGCATGGCTATATGCAGCTGGTATTGACTGCTTTGTGGAATTGTCACTGGATAATTGGACATATCCAAGTTCCCCGTTGTCACAAGCACACTCCCTTTGTCTGCTTGCCCATTCAGTGTCCTTTTCCTCAAAGACAATGAGGAGCTTTCTCTCCAACATCATTCTCATCCCATCCTATGCACACTCGTGGTAGTCATATGTGTTTGTCTCCTGTTGAAAGCATTAAGCGACATTAAAACGGGGTCATGAGCATCATGTCTGCATTGTTAGATAGATAGAGATAAAAATCCCTAGAGCTCTGATCGTCTTTATCCATTACATTTGAGATGAACATGGAATTAAAGGTAAAAGCAAATTACTATGGATACTGGAATCTGAAACCAAAAGAGAAAATGCTGGAAAATCTCAGCAGGTCTGGCAGCATCCGTAAGGAGGGAAAGGAGCTGACGCTTCGAGTCTAACTGACCCTTTATCTTTTCTCTCCTTACAGATGCTGCCAGACCTGCTGAGATTTTCCAGCATTTTCTCTTTTGGTTATGGAATTAAGGGTTCTGAATGAAAGATGGCTCAGTCTGGTCAAAGGCTGGAACTAATTGGGATTAATAACATTCTCCATGATGTGTGGGCCTGATACTCATCCCAAAATCTCACTTTGCAGTAGTGTCATTGCCTCATGTAGGCCTTTGTTCAGAAGTTACATGATGCGTACATCCTCCAGGTTGTAGTGCAAGGTTAATGAGCCAGTGTGTGTGAGCTGCTGAGTGTTTAGGCTCTTTTCCTGTTGAAGTGTGAGCCCTGGTAGGTTAGAGAGAGAGAGCAAGAGAGACAGCAGCACTGTGGTGCAAGGTATACTGTAAGGTGCATTGAGATGGTACAGTCCTGTGTGTTGGCAAGCTTACTTCCTGCCCAGCTACCACTTCCTACCCAGTTACCACTTCATGCCTACCTGTCGCTTTCTGTCCGCTCATGTGTGGCTGTAAAACATTGAGCAGATGGCCTAGCAAGGAACAAGAGATCATTCACCCACTTGCAACACTTGACCCAGTCATACCTCTGATAGCTGTAGAAGCTGTTCACATCTGCTACGTCCACACATATAGCACTTCTCCCTTGGAATATTCTCCTGTTACCATGTAGTAGAAAAAGGACATCCTGAGTTTATGGATGCCTGGCAACAGGAAACCTGAGATGTTGTCGATTCAGGGTGCTACCTTCTATCAAACATTTCCTACAGGTATGGCGGAGGCAGGGGCGGGGGGGGGGGGGGGGGGCATTCCATGAATACTCCTGGGTTGCAGAGAGTGAAATACAAACCTTGAGCCTTTTAAACCAGCATCCAGAGGTTGAAGTCTGCATGAGGACAGAACTAGTTGCTCAGATGCCACTTCCTGCCCACCTGCCACTTACTGCCTGCCAGCCACTTGCTATCCACTTGTCACTTCCTGCCCACCTGCCACTTTCTGCCCAACTGCTACTTCTTACCCAGCTATCGCTTCCTTCCTACCTACCTGCTACTTCCTACCAATCAGTTATTTCCTGTCCACCCGCCACTTCCTGACCACCTACCACTTCCTACCTGTGGCAAAATAAATGGTTTTAAGAGTTTTTTTTATCCTTGTGTTTTTTTTTAAGAGAGATTGAGATTTTCCAGCATTTTCTCTTTTGGTTATGGAATTAAGGTGAGTGGTCTGTTCCAAGCCAATAAAGTAAACAGCTTGTGAGGATTTGGGTTTTATTTTGTTAAAGTTAGAACAATAGAAGCAGCATGAAGGGGTGAGATCAAGCTCCTACAGAACCATGAGTTTACTTTAACTTTCAGGAGCTGCTGAGATTTTGAAGCTGCTATACATCGCTTTCTGCGAGAGCAAAACACTTGAGTTTTCTCTCTCTCTCTGAGTTTTCTCTTGATGTTCTTACCTTCTGGTCTGGAGAAGCATTGCATCTGAGACAATCTGCTTCACTGAATTTGCCTTTGACAAGGGTGTGTTTATGGGATGTTACTACATTGGAACAGTTGCTGTTCAGTAGTTAGATAGTCCATTATTCTGTCAAATTTTCCAAGAGAGTTATTCCAATTCTTCTTTCTTTTATTTGTATTTTAACTACAGTGTAAGAATAAAGTCTGTTTTGCTTCAAGTCTGGTAGTTTGACCAATTGACTTTCATCCAGAACACGATGTCATATATTCGGGGTTTAGACTACTTTTTTAATATATTCTGAGAGGGTTTAGGTCTAGTCCATAACACTGCCCACCCATTATTTCCTACCCATCTGCCACTTCTTGCCCACCTGCTACTTTCCATTCACCAGCCACTTTCTACCCACCAACTACTTCCTGTCCACTTGCTATTATCTCTATTTATTTTGTGCCTACCTGCCACTAAACTTTGGTGTTTTATTTGCACATGAATATATTATTGGCTTAAATGACCTAATCACACTGGAATGTCCATTCCATCCCAAGTGCACAATCCTCCTACTCTCAGTACTGCCTCCATGATTAGCCTCAGAAATGAAAATTCTACCTAATGGTTTGCTCTGTAAGTACAGGATTAGCTGAATGCTGAAGAACATTAATTAATGCCTTCAGGACAGAATTTTCTCTGTATGTAATTCATTCTTCCTCTCTACCCCCAAAGATTATGGATGTTCATATTATTATTGTTTGGGAGTTTGGGTTCTAAAATGGAGGATTATGGATTTTAATTTTCAGGCCTGTGAAGATCTGATTTGCTTTTCTAAAATAAATGGTCAGGAAGTTATTTTGAACAGTGAACACAAAACATAATTTACAAGATGTGATTTAAGCTGAATGATCAGCAAGTCATCAAGGGAGATAATTGCTAAGATGTTTGATGACTTAGTTTGTGATCTCCAGACAGAGAGAGAGAAATAGACAGTGAGAAAGGGATAGGTACAGGTTCATGCAGAGAATAGAGGTCCATAACAGCAACTTTTGTGTGGATAACTATGTCTGCAGAACCCAGCCTGGGAAGAAGGCCCAATAAAGTTAGACGTCAGTGGGAAGCTCCAGAAGTAGACGACTGTGGAGGTACCAATGAGGAAGATATTCGACAAAGCTGTTGAAGTCAATGTTACTGAGAGAAAACATCACAAATTTGGTCATATCCTTACCTTTCCTGCTTTCAGCATCATCTTAGCCCACAAGTGAATCCAGTTTGTGAGACGTACAGCAGGGCAGACTATAACCCATTTCAAGAGAATCAAATTCTACAACAGAAAAGCAAGAGTCAGAGCTGCTGAACACTTCCTGGGGAATCTCTTCCCATTGTTATGATCTCAGCTGAAGACAATGCTGGAAACATCACATGACCCAAAGTCAACCCTGGCTTGATAGTGTTCCAACTTGCATATAAATTGAATTGCGAACTGACTGCAGAATAGAAGCTGTTCGTAACCTGGGGACTGCCTGCACTCATATATCAATAAAATGACAATTCTATTGCCAATATAAATTAGCACATGTTTAACAGGTGCCTGAAACAGAATGGTGAATACCCAACATCACACAGGTCTGGCAGTGTGAAATCTTCACGTATAAAATGTTGATTGTAACAACATAAATGGACTTTATGTGTACAAGGCCAATTCTCAATACAGTACAAAGTTATGGGACATTTCCACAGTAAAATGTTTTCTGTTTGTCCTGACAGTAAAAACCTCTCATAATATTGCTGTAATATGTAAAATAATTGTGTTTGCATTGGTGTAGCATTACAGAATTTACAACGTAGAAATAGCCATTCAGCTCATTTATGTTCCTTATCAGCCTTTTCCATCCCAATTAATCTAACCATCACTGCATACATTTTTATTTCTTTCTTGTTCACATACTTACCTTGCTGCCCCTTAAAGGTCCCTATGCTGTTACATCAACTACTCTCTGTGGTAGTCAGTCCCATATTCCAGCCACTCTCTGGGTAAATAAACGTCTCCTGAATTCCTTGCTGGATTTGTTAATGAACGCATTAAATTTGTTACCCCTAGTTTGAGATTCTCCCAAAAGCAAGTCATCTACACCTGCTTAATGTCTGCACTGTGGAACGCCTTCATAATGTTAAAGCCTCCTGTTGGATCAGTTCAGTTTTCATTCCAGACTTTTCAGTGCATACATCTTTATCAAAATTAAGAACAGTCAGTATTTTTAACAATGTACTTTAAATTGAATTCAACAGTGGTTGCAATGCTGCTAAAAACTGAGCTTGAAGTCTAATTTTTGGCATGTTTTCTACTGCTTGTGTGCCCAAAACAAAGCCTTACTTAATAGAAGTACAGATTTGAGAATTGAATGACTCAACAATTTGGAGCAGTATCAAATGGGCGATCTCTGTTTATAAACATCTCTGTTTATATTTGTTCTGAGAGTCATAGAATCATAGAGATGTACAGCATGGAAACAGACCCTTCAGTCCAACTCATCCATGCCGACCAGATATCCCAACCTAACCTCGTCCCACTTGCCAGCACCCAGCCCATATCCTTCCAAACCTTTCCGATTCGTATACCTATCCAGATGCCTCTTAAACGTTGCAATTGTACTAGACTCCACCACTTCCTCTGGCAGCTCATTCCACGCATGCACCACCCTCTGCATGAAAAAGCTGTCCCTTAGGTCTTTTTTATATCTTTCCCCTCTCACCCTAAACCTATGCCCTCTAGTTCTGAACTCCCCTACTCCAGAGAAAATACTTTGTCTATTTATCCTATCCATGCCTCTCATGATTTTATAGACCTCTATAAGGTCACCCCTCGGCCTTTGATGCTCCAGGGAAAACAGCCCAAGCCTATTCAACCTCTCCCTATAGCTTAAATCTTCCAACGCTGGCAACATCATTGTAAATCTTTTCTGAACCCTTAAAAGTTTCATAACATCCTTCCAATAGGAAGGAGACCAGAATTGCATACAATATTCCAAAAGTGGCCTAACCAATGTCTTGTACAACTGCAACATGACCTCCCAACTCCTGTACTCAATACTCTGACCAATAAAGGCAAGTATACCAAATGCCACCTTCATTATCATACCTACCTGCAACTCTACTTTCAAGGAGCTATGAACCTGCACTCCAAGGTCTCTTTGTTCAGCAACTCTCCCTAGGACCTTACCATTAAGTGTATAAGTCCTGCCAAGATTTGCTTTCCCAAAATGCAGCACCTTGCATTTTTCTGAATTAAACTCCATCTGCCACTTCTCTGCCCATTGGCACATCTGATCAAGATCCCATTGTAATCTGAGGTAACCTTCTTCGCTTCCCACTACACCTTCAATTTTGGTGTCATCTGCAAACTTACAAACTATACCTCTTATGTTCACATCCAAATCATTTATGTAAATGACAAAAAGTAGTGGACCCAGCACTGATCCTTGTGTCATTCCACTGGTCACAGGCCTCCAGTCGGACAAACAACCCTCCACCAACAACCTCTTCTATTTTTGAGCAAGCTCTGTATCCAAATGGCTAGTTCTCCCTGTATTCCATGCGATCTAACCATGTTAACTAGTCTCCCATATCGATCACATATCCCGCTCTGCCCTCATCAATCCTCTTTGTCACTTGCCCACCACTGACGTCAGGTTCCCAGGTCTATAGTTCCCTGGCTTGTCCTTACCACTTTCTTAAAAGGTGGCATCGCGTTAGCCAACCTCCAGTCTTCCGGCACCTCACCTGTGACTATCAATGATACAAATGTCTCAGCAAGAGGCCCAGCAATCGCTTCCCGCAGAGTTCCAGTGTACACCTGATCAGGTCCTGGGGATTTATCCACTTTTATGCATTTCAAGATATCCAGCACTTCCTCCTCTGTAATATGAGCAGTTTTCAAGATGTCACCATCTATTTCCCTACATTCTATATCTTCCATATCCTTTTCCACAGTAAACACTGATGCAAAATACTCATTTATTATCTCCCCCATCTCCTGCGGCTCCACACAAAGGCCGCATTGCTGATCTTTGAGGGGCCCTATTTTCTCCCTAGTTACCCTTTTGTCCTTATTGTATTTGTAAAAATCCTTTGGATTCTCCTCAACCCTATTTGCCAAAACTATCTCATGTCCCCTTTTTGCTCTCCTGATTTCCCTCTTAAGTATACTCCTACCGCTTTTATACTCTTTTAAGGATTCACTCAACCTATCCTGTCTATACCCGACATATGCTTCCTTCTTTTTCTTAACCAAACCCTCAATTTCTCTCAGCATCCAGCATTCCCTACACCTATGAGTCTTCCCTTTCACCCTAACTGAAATATACTGTCTCTGAACTCTTGTTATCTCATTTCTGAAGACTTCCCATTTTCCAGCCATCCCTTTACCTGCGAACATCTGCCCCCATTAGCTTTTGAAAGTTCTTGCCTGATACTGTCAAAATTGGCCTTTCTTCAATTTAGAACTGGTCTATCTTTTTCCATTATTATTTTGAAACTAATAGAATGATGGTCGCTGGCCCCAAATTGCTTCCCCACTGACATTTCAGTCACCTGCCCTGCCTTATTTCCCAACAGTCGGTCAGGTTTTGCACCTTCTCTATTAGGTGCATCCACGTGCTGAATCGGAAAATTTTCTTGTACATGCTTAACAAATTCCTCTCCATCTTAACCCTTAACACTATGGCAGTCCCAGTCTTTATTTGGAAAGTTAAAATCCCCTACCATAATCACCCTATTATTCATATGGATAACTGAAATCTCCTTACAAATGTGTGTCTCAATTTTCCGCTGACTATTAGGGGGTTGATAATACAATCCCAATAAGGTGATCATCCCTTTCTTATTTCTCAGTTCCACCGAACTAATTTCCCTGGATGTATTTCCAGGAATATCCTCCCTCCTCAGTACAGCTGTAATACTATCCCTTGTCAAAAACCCCACTTCCCCTCCTCTCTTGCCTCCCTTTCTGTCCTTCCTGTAGCATTTGTATCCTGGAACATTAAGCTGCCAGTCCTGTCCATCTCCGAGCCACACTTCTATAATTGCAATGATATCCCAGTCCCATGTTTCAAACCATGGCCTGAGTTCATCTGCCTTCCCTGTTAGGCCTCTTGTATTGAAGTCAATGCAGTTTAATTTATCAGTCCTACCTTGTTCTCTGCTTTGTCCTTGCCTGCCCTGACTGTTTGAGTTGCTTCTTTTCTCAACTGTACCAGACTCAGATTGATCTCTTGCCTCAGTTTATCCCTGGGTACCTCCCACCCCCAAATTTACTAGTTTAAATCATCCTGAGCAGTTCTCACATATCTCCCTGCCAGTATGTTAGTCCCCTTCCAATTCAGGTGCAATCTGTCCTTCTTATACAGGTCACTTCTA
>NC_057713.1:15062499-15088404 GCF_004010195.1 Chiloscyllium plagiosum
TTAGTCCCCTTCCAATTCAGGTGCAATCTGTCCTTCTTATACAGGTCACTTCTACCCCAGAAGAGATTCCAATGATCCAAAAATGGGAATCCTTCTCCAATACACCAGCTCCTCAGCCACGCATTCATCTGCTCTATACTTTGATTCTTATCTTCACTAACTCATAGCACCAGGAGTAATCCAGATATTACTGCTCTTGAGGACCTCCTTTTTAAATTCCTTCCTAATTCTCTATAGTCTCCCTTCACAATCTCATCCTTTTTCCTTCCTATGTCGTTGGTTCGAAAGTGTACAATGACCTCCTGCTAGGCCCTCTCCCTCCTGAGAACATTCTGTATCCTCTCTGAGACAACCTTGATCCTGGCACCTAGGAGGCAATACGCCATTCTGATTTTTTGCTGCTGGCCACAGAAATCTCGGTCATGCCTCAGACTAGACAGCCCCCTAAGACAATTGATCTCTTGGGACCCGACGTACCCCTAATTGCATTAGAGCCATTCTTAATACCAGAAACTTGGCTGTTCATGCTACATTCCCTTGAGAATCCATCACCCCCTACATTTTCCAAAAATGGGGATAGCCACAGAAGACTACATGCACTACCTGACTGCATCTCTTACCTTTCCTGGAGTTAACCCATCTATGTGACTGCATCTGCAACTTTTCTCCCTTCCTTTAACTGCCATCCATCACACCCTCTAGATCTTGTAAATTTCTCATTGCCTCTAACTGTCACTCCAACTGATCCATTCGATCTGATAGGATTCACAACCAACGGCATTTATTCCAGATATAATCCTCAGTAACATGTAAACTCTCCCTAAACTCCTACGTTCGACAAGAAGTGCATATCCCTCTACTAAGGGCCATTTTTGCTTCTTTGAAGCTGCAGACCCAGAAAATAGCACCGACCTATTCCTCTACTAAACACTGCTCCAGGTTAACGTAATACGGCTTATATTCTTACCACATTTTTAGTGCAGCCTGTTATAATGGAAGGTATAGCACTCTCTGCAAGTGGGAATTAATCTGTTGCCATTATTAAAAATTCTTTTGAAGTTAAACATTGGTTCTTATTAAAAACAACACATTTGTTATGTTGAGAAATATGTAAATGTTTGAAACATATACTATTTCATTCAACAATTAAAGGGGTAAAGAGGCGATTGTTTGGCGTGTAATCCTTTACCTTACCAAATGAATTTTTAATACACATTCCACAAAGGACTGAACCCCAACAAACAAATGCTGAATCATCTATCTGGAGTATATGCCAAGAGAAGAAGTGAATTAATCAAAGCAAAGAAAATTATTTTCAATTTAATCATTCTCATTTAATCATTCTCTTTTATGTAGGTGGCAAGGATAACTGCAGAATGACCCATTTCTGATTATAAATGTGTACATGGGGATTTATAATGGCAAAGCTGTCCCAGTCTTCAAACAAACAAAAGTCACATGGCTTTGTGAGTGGAAAATCATGTCTCACAAACTTGATTGAGTTTTTTGAAGAAGTAACAAGGAATTTTGATGAGGGCAGAGCAGTAAATGGGATCTATATGGACTTCAGTAAGGCATTTGACAAGGTTCCCCATGGGAGACTGATTAGCAAAGTTAGATCTCATGGAATACAGGGAGAACTAGCCATTTGGATACAGAACTGGTTCAAAGGTAGAAGACAGAGGGTGGTGGTGGAGGGTTGTTTTTCAGACTGGAGGCCTGTGACCAGTGGAGGGCCACATGGATTGGTGCTGGGCCCTCTTCTTTTTGTTATTTACATAAATGATTTGGATGCGAGCATAAGAGGTACAGTTAATAAATTTGCAGGTGACACCAAAATTGGAGGTGTAGTGGACAGCGAAGAGGGTTACCTCAGATTACAACAGGATCTGGACTAGATAGGCCAATGGGCTGAGAAGTGGCAGATGGAGTTTAATTCAGATAAATACGAGGTGCTGCATTTTGGGAAAGCAAATCTTAACAGGATTTATACACTTAAGATTTACAAGGATGTTGCCAGGGTTGGAGGATTTGAGCTATAGGGAGAGGCTGAACAGTCTGGGGCTATTTTCCCTGGAGCGTTGGAGGCTGAGGGGTGACCTTCTAGAGGTTTACAAAATTATGAGGGGCATGGATAGGATAAATAGGCAAAGTCTTTTCCCTGCGATCGGGGAGTCCAGAAATAGAGGGCATAGGTTTAGGGTGAGACGGGAAAGATATAAAAGAGACCTAAGGGGCAACTTTTGCACACAGAGGGTGGTACGTGTATGGAATGAGCTGCCAGCGGATGTGGTGGAGGCTGGTATAATTGCAAAATTTAAGAGGCATTTGGATGGGTATATGAATAGGACAGGTTTGGAGGGATATGGGCCGGGTGCTGGCAGGTGGGACTCGATTGGGTTGGGATATCTGGTCAGCATGGACGGGTTGGACCAAAGGGTCTGTTTCCATGTTGTACATCTCTATTATTCTATGATTTGAAATGCTGGAGAAATTCAGCAGCTCTGTCAGCATCTGTGAATTTTGAGTCAAATGACCGCTCTTCAGAAATGATAACAGCATGGAAAAGGTGGTATTTTATGCTGATGACGAGAGGTGGAAGGCAAAAGAATTGAAGGATCATTGGAGAGAGAGCTCAGAGAGAGAAAAAAGAAAGGTAGGCAGACAAAAGGATTGTTAATAGTAAGCCATGGGAACTATACAGATGATAATGGGGACTGGGGAGTGTGAGTGAAAATAGGTTGGCTGTGCTGAAAGCTGCAGAATCCACAGTTTTTGTTTTATTTGATTGTCCCTAACTTCAGGTGTGAGATATTTAATATGTTCCTTGCTAATGTCTAGTCATCTTTCAGGCAGCAATTGGAGAATATGCTGCCTTTGAGCTTTTGCTTCTCCGTTAACATATTTTGATGTTCTTCTTTCTCTTAAGTATCTGATGATAGAGCTGGAGGAGGTTGCAAGCGTAAAGGATATGAAGGTACCTGAATACAGAGATGCATTCACAAACTGACTGACTGCGTAGATCAATGATAAAGCATGAGGTCAGAACAGTCATGAGAATGGTTTATGGGGTTCCTGAGGGGGCTGAGAGACTTGCATGCACACACACAACTCTGTCTCTCTGTCTTTCTCTCTCTTTCTTCCTCATATGCACGTACACACCAATAAGTCTATACGGTGAATTTGCATTTGCAGAATTGCATTTGCAGGTACTTCTATTTTGTTCAAAAATCTGCAGGCAGTCAATCCATGTGACATTTTATGAATCCCTACTTTGGAAATAGAACCTGTCTGACTCAAGATTGGTATACAGACAAACTCTAACCTCACACCTTTAATGCATTGTCTGAGCTGAGATGTCATCTTTTTTTTTAAAACCTTAAGTTATCCGGAATGTGACTTCAAAGAAGTTCTTGGATTTGCATATTAATGAATCGAAACCTGCAACCCATTCTAAAAGATGAAAGACTTAACAACATCTTGGTTTGTTCAATATATTGTATCAGTTGCTTGACACTATGATCTTCTGCTATAAATTCCGTGTCTTATGATCCTTCCCCACTAGTTACCTGATGAAGGAGCAGCACTCTGAAAGCTAGGTCTTCCAAGTAAACCTGTTGGACTATAACCTGGTGTTGTGTGATTTTTAACTTTATTTTATGGATGTGAGGTGCTGCATTCTGTAAGGCAAATCAAGGCAGGACATGTACAATTAATGGTAGGGCTCTGGGAAATGTTGCTGACCAAAAAGATCTTGGGGTTCCATGAAAGCAGAGTTGCAAGTAGACATGGTGGTGACGAAGGTATTTGGCACACTTGCCTTCATTGATCAGTAAACTGAGTATAGGAGTTGGGATGTCATGTTGCAGCTGTACAGGACACTGGTTAGTCCACTTTTTGGAATACTGCATTGAATTCTGGTCTAGGAAAGATGTTGTTAAACTTGAAAGGGTTCAGAAAAGATTTATAAGGATGTTGCCAGAATTGAAGGTTTTGCCTATAGGGAAAGGCTGAATAGGCTAGGGCTAGTTTCCCTGTAGTGTCGGAGGATGGGGGGGTGACCTCATAGATGTTTGTAATATCATGAATGGCATGGATAGTGTGAATAGCCAAGGTCTTTTCCCCAGGGTAAGGAAGTCCAAAACTAGAGGGCATAGGTTTAATGTAAGAGGGGAAAGATTTAAAAGGGACTTGAGGGGCAACATTTTTTACACATAGAGTGGTGTGTGTATGGAATGAACTGCCAGAGGAAGTGGTACAATTACAACATTTAAATGCCATCGAGATGAGTACATGAGTAGGAAGGGTTTTTCAAGGGATATGGGCCAAATGCTGGCAAATAGGACTAGATCAGTTTGGAATATCTGGTGAGCATGGACGAGTTGGAACAAAGGGTCTGTTTCTGTGATGTGTAATTCTACGACTCTATGACTCTCTTGGTGTGAAATGAACACAAGTTATTGTTGGGTTTGTGAAACCTTCTTGCCCTTTTCTAATATTCTCTGTGTGAGGTTCAGTACAAATGTGCAGAGAAGGGCTTGCTTGACAAGAGATTGGTGTGAGTAAAAGCACATGACTCAGTGTCATCTGTTCTCAGGGCTCTTAAAAAGACTGGACCAATGACAAAATATAGTACAGCCTGTATTTAAACCCCAACCCTTCCATTCATCTTGAAGGTGGGCTGAAGGGATTAGTTGCCCTGCCCCACTAATCTTTTCTGTCGGATGAGCAACAAATCCCCTCTGACTTCAATGACACATTTCAGTCGATGCACGTGACGCTATTTGATGGTCGCTTGCAAAATTGTGTTCAGCAGCAAGGAAAGAAAGCAACTAACCAAAGCTGATCACTATTGGCTTGAATTCATTTTTTTCACTGAATAAGCAACCAGCGCATCAAGTAAATTCAACATCAAATAGAATGCTAATCCTTTACAGGGAAAATCCCAACTCACAATAAGCCCTCAATCCTGAATGAGCAACAATGTCTCTCTTTAATTAATGCCTCCAAGGGAAGGTCATGGGGAAACAGGATTATAGTAAAGTTGGATTTGCTGTAAAGACATTCCCCATCCCCGAGGTAAAACTTCAAAAGATCGTCTCCAAACTATAGATGTAAAAACACCATTAAACAAAAGTGACCCATGGTGGCAATTGTATAACAGCTAGAAACAATGCAAGTGTTTTATGTGTACCATCATGGGATTCTGCAACTCGTAATTTGTACAGAATAAAATGCTGAACAGATTCAAAAATTACTTGTAGACGTCCAGTTACAGTCAGCTCAGAACATGAAGTATGAATTGTACTTTCACCTTGATTCCATGTCTGGTAGCATCTCTATTTTAAAATTCCCATACCTGTTTTCAAATCGTTCAAAAGCCTTGATCAGCTCTATCTGTGTATTTCCCTCCAATGACCACATTCGGGGACCTCTCAGCTCCTTCAATGCTGGACCTTTGTCCATTTCCTGATCTTCATCAAATTCACAGTTCTTGACCCAAGTCTTCAGTGCAAGGCCCTAATCTCTGGAATTCCACCCCTGCCCTCTCTACCTATCTTTCATCCTTACGATGCTCCTTATAGCCTATTTTCCAAAGTCAGCTCAGATGACTGTCAGTTGTAATTTTGGTACAATGCTAGCATACTATCAAAGTCCATCACTTTCATTTGAGTTGCCTTCAGAAAGTGCTGAAGATCAGATAGCAGATACTGAGCTGTTCACCCAAACTGATCTGGCAAACATGTATGCCTTATTGAATGTTACAACATCAGGTCAACCCCCTCTGCTAATTTAAACCTGATAGACAGAGAAGCTCCCCTCAGGCAGTAATCTGTTAAAATGTGAGAGGCAAAGAACTATCCCAGAGATCACTATTTAAAGCAAAAATTAACAATTTTATTCTTTAAGTCCAACAGAGAATATTTAAACCAACAACTATTTACAACTCCTTTCTCTTAAACCTATCTTTTACCTCCCACTCTCCAATACTGGTCGGATAAAAACCCCGATTAAGATTTACAAAAAATATTCAAATTTCAAAACCAGCCAGCTGTCGAATCTTCTCTTTGTATCTTCTCTGTAGCTTTTCCTCTGTCATCTTTTCTTCAGTATACTGCTTCGCAGGTCTTTCATATGAACAGATACCTTTCAGAGAATTATTTGGCTGGCAGTCTGTACTTGTTGGTTTTGTTGACAGTTCTCCCTCTAACTGTTCAAAATGTCCAGTTTTATACCCCAAAACATCAGATCATTTCATTGATTTGGTGTCATCAAAACACTAAATTCAAATTTGAATTGATTTTGGTATCTGGGGCATAATTTAAACTGATTGACCAAACTTGAATTTGTTTTCTTCCATGGCAATGCAACTCCAGCTATTTATTTCAACAATTGTTACATTTTTACATTGTTCAGGACACTCTATGCTTTCAGTCAGTTCTTGCTAGCTTCCTCTCTCTCTTAAAGGTGCTGTACACCTCTACACTTCATAACATGAGACAGTCACAAAGTTAATTCTCTATGATAAACTTGGGTCTGGGGATGCTGGTTAAAGAAAGAGCTAGCATTCACGCTTGATGATTCACTTAGCAGTTTTGATGTGAATCTGTGGTGATTATAACAAGGTAGGCCGAGTGGACCTCATAGAATGTGAGTTCTCTGATTGGACCAGATTAACAGCCCCAATCAGGGAGCCCTGTCTGACAGATAGAAACAGCATTGTCAGACATCCTGTTCAGTCTGTCAGCTGGCTCTGAGGGAGCTGGATCAGTGTCAAGGACTCTCCACGTGTAAATTATGGGTGGTCTGGGAACGGGGTGCCCAGCCTCTACGAAGTCATTTCAGAACCCAGGGAGATACTTGTCCAGGATTGTCATAAAGTAAAAGGTTAACTATACTTCAGTCTAAGAATTGCAACTGAATACATGCACAAGGATCAATGTCATAGTGATATCATGTATATTTTTGACCAAGTCTGTAGGGTTTTTGAGATGTCATCTTTTACCATCTTTTACATTCAATATTTTGTCCTCAACCAATTTCTGAAGCAACTATTCTCTGGATAGAGAATTTTCTCCTCATCTCAGTTCTAAATGGTCCACCTCATATCCTTAAAATACGATTCCTATTTCTGGACTCACTGGTCATCATGCACATCCTACATTTACCATGTTTATTCCTATTGGAATCATAGATTAGAATCTCTACAGTTTGGAAGCAGACCATTCAACCGATTGAGAACACTGACCCTCCAAAAAGCATCCCACCCAGACCTACCCCCCACCCTATCCCTGCATTTCCTATAGCTAATCCATTTAACCTGCACATCCAAAGACACTATGGCCAATCCACCTCATCTGCACATCCTTGGGCTGTGGGAGAAAACTGGAGCACCCAAAGGAAACCCACACAGACATGGGGAGGATGTGCAAACTCCACACAGACAGTCACCCAAGGCTGGAATCAAACCTGGGTCCCTGGCCCTGTGAAGCAGCAGTGCTAAATACTGAGCCACTGTGCCTCTCTACTAGTCAAAACTATCCAACCATGGTTACTATTACTTTTCATGGTACCTTTCAAATAATTAGATTGAACTTCACACAAACATGGACATCAGCTCAGCAGGGATTCCCTTCACCCATTCCTCACATTCCTCACTGCACAGGCTCTGAGTCTTTAGAAGATGGAATACATTTTCAGCATAAGAGAAATGAGGGAAGCAGGATCATCTTCTTAGGACTTAGAGTCATAGAGTCGTAGAGATGTACAGCATGGAAACAGACCCTTCGGTCCAACCCGTCCATGCCAACCAGATATCCCAACCCAATCTAGTCCCACCTGCCAGCGCCCAGCCCATATCCCTCCAAACCCTTCCTATTCATATACCCATCCAAATGCCTCTTAAATGTTACAATTGTACTAGACTCCACCACTTCCTCTGGCAGCTCATTCCATACACGTACCACCCTCTGTGTGCAAAATTTGCCCCTTAGGTCTCTTTTATATCTTTCCCCTCTCACCCTAAACCTATGCCCTCTATTTCTGGACTCCCCGACCGCAGGAAAAAGACTTTGTCTATTTATCCTATCCATGCCCCTCATAATTTTGTAAACCTCTAGAAGGTCACCTCTCAGCCTCCGACATTCCAGGGAAACAGCCCCAGCCTGTTTAGCCTCTCCCTGTAGCTCAGATCCTCTAACCCTGGCAGAGGCAGGAGTGTTCTCCAGGTTCTGGCCAAGTTTCATCGAATTCCAATCGTGGGAAGTGGTCCAAATGGGGATGGGAGTGAATGTGACTGCTCATACCGACTTTGAGACTTCGGGGCAGGGTAACTCAGCCGGATTCGATCCGGCGGTTCTGCCGACTGTCTTGCTTTGACAAAACATTTATGAACACTGGGTTATTTTCAAGGGCTGAAATTACTGGAACACTTTGACCCAATGCATCAGTCAATTTACAAGAAACACAAGGTTCCAGAAACAGCAAGTAAAAGGAACGGTCAGTTTGAATGTTTTTTGCTGGTTTTGAGGAAGAAATGTTAATAAAGGACACTGGGAGAACAGTCTGTATTTTGAAAAATGCCATGGGACTGTACTCCATGTCCTGAGCAAACTGATGCAAACTGGCTTTGACATCTCATCAGCACTGCACAAAAATCCACTGCAGACTCCTCCAATGTACTCAAGCCTAAAGTGTACAATAGAGGCAAAAGGCCATTCCTACAGCCTTCTTTAGCTGGATTTTGAAAGTTCTCTTTGCTGGTGCCTTTTTGCAATCTTAGTATGTCAGTTGACATTTGATCCATTTGATCTCTGTGCCATTTTCCTTTAGGATCACAAATGGAATTTATTTTTGAGTAGGTTGTTATCCAGACAGAACCTGTTTAATTTCAGAGACTTTGCTTTGCTGGGATACATATTGATCTATGAGATTCGGAATCACCTCATAGAAGGGAAAATTCCTGTATTCCACTGATAAGATTTGTAAAAAAGATTATTTGAGGCCCTTTTTTGGGTGGGTGATCCCAATGCACATTTAGCCAACTCCTGCCCCTATTGAGACATTTTTTGATGTTTGTAACTTGCAGCCTGATGCAAAATGGGTTGATGAAAGGGCCACACAAACTTCACAGGAGATTCAGCAAAGTGTGTAGCTAGCAGAATTACAACTGGCCTGGACCTCATAATGGCAACACTTCAAGGAGAGGGGAAGTGAGGAGTTCCTGCTAGAGGTTTCGGAAGACTTGTTTTGGAAGGTAAAGGCAGAGAATTCCACAGGCTCACCACTCCTGGGTGAAATTTCTCAGGCCAGAGGGATGTGTTTCGGCTTTTGAATATAATATTGGAAACCTTCATGATGGAGGTGTAAAGGCAAAGATGTTCTGGGGCCCCAACTAATCTGTAATAAACACTTCGATGAATGGACTGGGTACAGTGAGTTCTGCTGTGGAGGCTTCAGCTGAGGTATTTGATTGGATTGAGTACAAGAGAACAATGATGCATAATAAACTAAATGCACAATGATGCAAGTCACAAATCAATCTGGAGATGTCCAAGAACTGCTAATCTACTGTTTTTTTAACTTCCATTCAAATGCCTAAGATGATTCTATTGGAGACTGTGGCATATCTACAACTGGGGGACGCTGTTTACAGGTGAAGGGACATCTAGCATGTGGGAAGCTTTTAAAGGTGTTCCATCTCGTGCACAGCTGGCAGGAGTAGGGAATTCTGGATGACTAGAGTTATTGAGGCTCTGGTCAAGAAAAAGAAGGAGGCATATGTCAGGTGTAGACAGCTGGGATCAAGTAAGTCCTTTGCAAAATATAAGGGCTCCCAGAGTACAATTAAGAGGGAAATTGGGATGACGAAAAGGGGACATGAGAGATCGTTTTGGTAAATAAGATTAAGAGAAATCCAAAGAGACTCTGCAAGTATATTAAGGGCATAAAAGTAGCTAGGAATGAATAGGGCCCCTTAAAGATCAGTGAGGTTATCCATGTGTGGAACTACAGGAGATGGGTGAGATCCTAAATAAATAGTTCATGTCAGTATTTACTGTGGAGAAAGACATAGAAACTAGGGAATTCAGTGTAATTAATAGTTATGTCTTGGAAAGAGTTCAAATTACAGAAGAAGAAGTGCTAGAAATCTGAAAAAGCATAAAGGTAGATAAATCCTTGGGACCTATCAAGTGTATCCCAGGATGTATCCCAGGGTGTTGTGGGAAGACAGTAAAGATACTACAGGGCCCCTAGCAGAGTTATTTGAATCATGGACAGCTATGCATGAGGTATCAGAGGACTGGAGGGTGGCTAATGTTGTGTCATTATTTAACAAAGACTTCTAGGAAAAGCCAGGGATCTACAGGCCACTGAGCCTGACATCAGTGGTGAGTAAGTTGTTGAAGGGGTTTGTGAGAGACAGGATCTTGCATTCGGAAATGCAAGGACTGATTATGGATAGTCAGCCTGGCTTTGTGTGTGGAAAGTACAAACCTGATTGAATTTTGGAAAGAGTTGGCCAAGAAGATAGATGAAGGCAGAGTGGTAGGTGTTGTATTTATGAACTTAAGCAAGGCATTCGACCAGATTCTGCATGGTAGACTGTTTAGCAGGGTTACATCACATGGGATCCAGAGATATCTAGCCAATTGGATACAAAATAGGTTTGACAGTAGGAGACAGAAGGCAGTGGTAGGGAATTGTTCAGATTGAAAGCCTGTGACCAGCAGTATGCCGCAAGGATCGAAGCTGGGTCCATTGCTGTTTGTCATTCATATAAATGAGTTGGAGTTGAATATATATGTGGTTAATAATTTTGCAGATGACACAAAAGTTGGTGGTATGTGGACAGTGAAAAAAGTTATCTACAAGTACAACAGGAGTTTGATCAACTAGGCCAGTGGGCCCAGGAATGGCAAATGAAGTTTAATTTATATAAATGCAAGGCATTGCAATTTGGTAAGACAAGTGCAGGACTTATACAGTTAATGGTAAGGCCCTGGGGAGTGTTGTCAAACAGAGAGATCCAGGGATGCAGGTTCATATTTCCTTGAAAGTGGCATCAGAGGTAGACAGGGTGATGAAGATAGCATCTGGCATGTTTCTCTTCTTCAGTCAGAGCACTGAATACAAGAGTTGAGATGTCATGTTACAATTATACAAGATGTTGGTAAGGCCACATTTGAAATACTGAGTACAATTCTGTTTGTCCTGCTATAGGAAGGATGTTATTAAACTGGAAAGGGTGCAAAATAGATTTACAAGAATGTTTTCCAGATTGGAGGGATTGAGTTATAAGGAGAGGCTGGATAGGCCGAGATTTTTTTCCTTGTAGCATAGGTGGCTGAAGGGTGGCCTTAAAGAGGTTTATAAAATCTTGGAGGGGGGGCATAGTTAAGGTGAATACTGAAGGCCCTTTCCACACGCTAGAGGAGTATAAAACCAGAGGGCATAGCTTTAATATGAAAGGCGAAAGAATGAAAAAGGACCTGAGGGGTAACTTTTTCACGCAAAGGGTGGTGCATATTTGGAACAAACTGCAAGAGAAAACGGTAGAGGCGAGTACAATTACAACATTTAAAAGACATTTGGCCAAGTCCATGGATTGGAAAGGTTTAGAGGGATATGGGCCAAACACAGGCAAATGGGACTAGTCAGTTTAAAAAATCTGGTGAGCGTGCAAAAGTTGGGCTGTGGGTTTCTGTGCTGTATGACTTTTTCCCCCTGAGGCAACTGTCATATGCATCATTTTTGACCTATCACAAAGAAGCAGCATTGCTCAATGACAAGGAAATATCCCCATTTACAAGTGACTTCTCTTCACCATCCAACCATGTATTGATAATGTGTCTGCATTGAGAGCCATGCACCAGTTAGGAATATCATGGAACAAGTCATGATTTACTGAAGCAACAGTTGCATTGCTTACTCTGTTCAGGATGGGAGGCTGTCGTCACTGCATGATGGACTGCCTCAACATGTATTTCCCTCCTGCTTAATCCCCCTCCTTTCCCGAATCTATGCTCCTCCGAACTCCCAAATTGCACTCCAATGCGTATTTGAAAGTATAACAGCTCTTTCACTGACAGTTAGCTTCACCAAGCCAGTGCAGCCATGTGGTTTGTCTCAGGCTCCAAGGTTGCTCAAATTACAATAAGCACATTCTGCTTATGAGATTTCCTTGCATACTTTCAGCTGCACTGAAGCTCTATGTTTCTTTCAGCTCCTTCACATCTCCAACACACAGCCACCAACCTGTCCATTTTCTCAGTTCCCCTCCCCAAGACGTTTTCTGATTCCTGACTCCAACACTTAGCAATCTAATAATTCCTAGAACTTCTTTCCAAGATTGTTCCAATAGCACAGAGCCATCCAAATGCTCTTGGCTCCTCTCTAAGTCCTCCTACACAGAATCTAGATTGCTTTGATTCAGAAAGAATAGCAATGGGTGAAAGGCAACAGCACCAGCAGGAATGGGCTCTAGCAGTGGAAGCCCTGTACTGAAATCCTCAGAGAGAGCACCAAGGTCATATACCTGCTGCAACTGCTGCAACTCCTATGGGGTGATACCTTACAGTCTTGTCCCTTACACCCCACAACAACTGAGCTTTTCCTGAGTTTTCCTTTCAAACTACAAAGTGGCTCACATTCCAATATTTTATAGTAGAGCATGACCTGGCAAATTCTTGCTCAAGTTAATAATAAAGTCACAACATAGATTTAAGGTGAGATGGGAAGGATTTAAAAGGGACCTAAGGGGCCACGTTTTCATGCAGAGAATAGTGTGTGTATGGAATGAGCTGCCAGAGGAAGTGGTGGAGGCTGGTACAACTACAGCATTTAAAAGGCATCTGGACGGGTATATGAATAGGAAGGGTTTACAGGGATATGGGACAAGTACTGGTAAATGGGACTAAATTAATTTAGGATATCTGGTTGGCATGAGCGAGTTGGACCAAAGGATCTGTTTCCATACTGTACATCTCTATGACTCGACGAGCACCTTGTGATAAATGGAGAAAGTGAGCTGCTGCAGATGCTGGAGATCAGAATCGATTGAGTAAATTCCAGTGCCATACATTCCAGCCTTGTGTTAAGTGTCCTGGCTTACAGTCCTTATTGCACTCAAACTGAAAAAATGCAATTTTTTTCACAAAGGTGTCACTTTTTGTTAAGTTTAAAAATGATTCTGGATTATATCTGTTATGAATAGTTTTCCTCTATTGTGTTTCACTCCTCTTAAATATATACTTGAGGCAAAGCGCATCAAAACAAATTTGCAATATTATTTGTGTAATGGGGAGGAGGGCAGTGACTAACATTAAATCATCCAACATAAATAGCTGTTGACACCAACCTTTCACAAGCACACTTTGTGTGCGGTCATTGGTCTGTACTCTGCAGAGCCTACTGAGTTAATTTTTGCTTTTGAATTTTTGAGTCTGCATGCTGGGGGTGGGAGTGCAAATTATTCAAACGTTGAAGCTGCTCACAGATCCCAGGAGCTCATTCCTAAGTCATCCAGATGAAAGGGTGACCTCTACAACCCTTGGGGAGTTGTAGGAGCTGCCAGAGATTTGAGGAAGGAAAACAATTAAATTTATTTTCAGCAAAGGTCAGAGGGAGCCTCTTTGAAATTGAAACTGGTCGAGAAGCAGCTGTGATGAGTTGTGTGACATTGCCCTGTCACAATTGCATTGATGTGTGAAATATTAAATCTCCTCAGGGAATTGTTCAACTTGGGTGCTGCTCTTTTCCATGTTCTGCACCAAGTTCCTGCTGTACCTTCCATTCATTAGCACACCCAGCCCCCACCTCCATGCTAATATTCCCCTCCCACCATCTCATTTCCCCTGAGCCCCTAGTCACACAGGTCACACAAACAGACAAATAAGACTTAATCAGCTCAGGTCAGCCTGGTGAGAGTGTAAGGTATTCCTAACCACGCACTCAGCTCCACATGCTCCTTTTCCATTTCCAAAGCAAGTTCAGGGAATTTCCTTACATCTCACCCATTGAGTGCCAAAGGAACTACTCCAGAAACCTTTGAATAACAGCCAAAATGGAACATTTCCTTTTTGTTCACTTTGTTATTTTTCTTCAGATTTATGCCATACCCATCGTGTCTACATGATTCATTCCGCTTCCCCCCACCCCCAAACCCTCCACAAAACCCAAACAATCCACCATCTGGCCACACTTGACAGCCCCAAGCCCCAGAGCTGTGCCAAACATTTGTAATTGTTGCTAGGTGCTGACTGCGTGAGATGATTTCCTTTGTTGGGTATATGTGGCAAAATAGTCAAAGCACTCTTTTTAGAATTTACAATTTCACAATTTCTGTTACACCAAGGGAAATCACCTGATTATAGAATGATCCACATTTTATCGCTGTATAGATGAGAATCGTCTTACTGGGTTCTGGGTACTAACCACTGGTGGTTGGGTAGCTGGCTGCTACCAATGCTCCCTTTTCTGCAGAGTTGAAGGACCTGCCCAGTTATTAGGGGCGAAGCACAAACCACTCAATGTTCACAACAAGAAGAGACTATTGATTAACTAGGTATAGTTTATTTCATCAAAAACTGAAATTGCTGCAGAAATCAGCAGGTTTGGCAGCATCAGTTGGAAGAAAGCAGAATTAATGTTTCAAGTCCAGTGACTCTTCATCAGAACTGGAGCAGGTCGGCAGATGGAAGGAATATAACGTTGGGGCATAATGGTAGGAGTGCCTTGCTGTCACCCACTTGCTCCCATCCGTATCTATTTTACCAGCACTGGGGGAAGAGGTCAGATGTAATTGAGGCCTTAAAATGGCCTCATATTTTCACCCAGAGTGTGGGAAACCAGCAGCAAGTATCCAGGCAGTTGGTAACATTGTAATTGGGTGGAGGAAGTGGTGGGGAAGTCTGGTCAAGATGCCTGGGCAACTTTAGTTCTGAAGAAGAATCATACAGGACTCAAAACATTAATTTTGTTTCTCTCTCTATAGATGCTGCCAAATCTGCTGAGTTTCTTCAGAATTCTTTGTGTTCATTTCAGATTTTGCTTTTATTAAGTGGTGCACCAATGTTGACTGCCCTGTGCCTCCTGAATGTCCTTCCCCAAATTTTTTCCCCCTCTGTCAGCCTTTCCCCTCCCCTGTCTTGTCAATCCTAGTCCCAGACTCTCCTCACTGAAACCTACCAGCCTGGTCCCAGCAAGACACTGGTCTTAACTGAACCTTCGGTCTACAACTCTCTATTCCTTGGAAACTGCCTGAAGCCTCAAGCAGACAATGTCAGCCATTAACACCCCACCAACTGATCTGCAGTCTACTCCATTGATTGTAGTGAAGGTCATTTCCTTAGTTTCCAGTTTCAATATTTGGTTGTGATGACAGTTGAGTGGATTTCCTGCCAGTGAGAGAGGCCATCTTATTTTCAACTGTACAAGAAATCAGACAATTTCTCAGTGCAAAAAATGCATTGAATTTATTTTTCATTTGATTTAGGTTTTTATTCTATCTTTGCTGAGTTTGAAACCTTGTTTTATTGTTTCCTTGGGTTTTAGTGAGTAAATGTCTTCTCACAGATTTCAGATAAAATCTTTTAAGGGCTATTTTGACTCAAGGGAGTCAGTATGTGCAGGGTAGAGATGGATGATTAACATCTTGGTAGAGGGTTTTGACTCACAAGACTCAGTTGCAACCATGTTTTTCCGACCCCTGAGAATGATCTCAAAACCCACAGGCACTGCTGAGAATTGGCTAGGCTGGGGTGGGGGAAAGCAGGTCAACCAAGGCCAAGGAAATTGTTCCCAGTGAGAGAAGGACTCCAAAGCATCTTTTCACTGGCTGACTGAAAATCAAGGACAGTACTTTCTTGCTACTTTCCCCACATTGGGATTGGTGGATGGGTATAGGGAATTCATCCAGCTGTCAATTGCAAGGCAGATCCAAGAGTCTATCCTGCTCCAAGGATCCAACTTGCATAACTAAGGGTCCTATCGCAGGCCATTTTATATGACGTCCAGCACTGTAGTCAGTCATTGACGTGATTGAAAACTTTACTCAGCATCACAGCCTTGTAAGATTCCATATTTATTTCTCTGGCAGACAGTTTTTTAATGTGATTCACAGCTATCTCCACATGTAAAAACAAATCAGTTGACATGGGAGACCTCAAAAGTAAATCTGTATTAACATGATTGCTGACTAATGGTCCTTAATGTCATACTGAAGGATCACTTTATTAATTGGTCCTTCTGGCTCAAAGGCCATGTTAGACTCTCTTGGCACTTCTTCAATAGTAGACATATTCTTTCCAATCCCTACTGGAAATTACCTGACCCCATTTCACAGTATTCTCTGAGGCCAATTCTTTCCCACTACTGCCCTTCCTTCTAATAGCAAGCAAGAAGTTGCATCATCAGATTCCACTCTAACATGACTTTGACCTAACACTGGGGTACAATTGCTGGAATAATTAGTAAATTTCACACTACAGTAGTTTCTGTAAGGAAATATGACTTGGAAATTTCTTGTCCTTTCCATCTAAGACAAAGGACACTGCTGCGGTTCTGTTTCCAATGAAAGTATATTAGATTAGATTAGATTACTTACAGTGTGGAAACAGGCCGTTCGGCCCAACAAGTCCACACCGACCCGCTGAAGCGCAACCCACCCATACCCCTACATTTACCCCTTTTAACTTAACACTACGGGCAATTTAGCATGGCCAATTCACCTGACCCGCACATCTTTGTGACTGTGGGAGGAAACCGGAGCACCCGGAGGAAACCCATGCAGACACGGGGAGAATGTGCAAACTCCACACAGTCAGTCGCCTGAGTCGGGAATTGAACCCGGGTCTCTGGCGCTATGAGGCAGCAGTGCTAACCACTGTGCCACCGTGCCGCCCAAATGAATATGAATAACCAACTTCCATTTTTACTGTGAGTGCTTGAATTACACCTTTAGTCCTGTTGTTTTCATTTTCCATTATTTGTTTGCCATTTTCCTTTCTCTCTGACTGAGTACAACCCTTGATCTTCATGCTTGCTTACCTCACCTTCTGCTCCCACATCTACCATCTGCCCATTTGGGTTTCTCCTGACACCTAATCTTACATCCACAATTACCTCAACCTGGTATAAGCCTGTGACCTTGAACATGGCCACTATCTTGAACAATACTGTTTACTCCGGCATACCATCTAAGTATGACCAACATTCTCAAAGGGACAGCCTTTTGTCTGGAAATGGGGACATTTAAGTGGCTAGTGGCAATGTTAGCACCTAAATTATTTAGAGACTGTAAACTTGGCCACTGCTTGGTCTGTATTCCATTGAAATCAGATAGGCCTCTCCAGCTGGCTCACAAAAGCAACTTCTTTGCAAGTTGCAAGTACTATTTCTGCCAATTCCATGTTTGTGGCCTCAATGTCAGGCTTGTTCCACATTAGCATATTGCCTTTGCTTAAAAGCTTGGCCAAGAGTTTAGTGCTCTTTAGACCTGTGATCTTGCCACACCAATTACGATGAGAGAGTTCCTTTAAATCAGTAATGTGAGATGAGAGTGACTGCCCTCTTATCAAAGCAACAACTGACAGAGTGGTGCTTCAGGAAGCCCTAGTAAAGCTGGAACCTAAGGGAATCAAGCTTAAAACCCTCCATTGGTTGGAGCCATACCTTACCCAAAGGGAGATGTTTGTGGGTGTTGGAAGTCAGCCGTCTCAACTCCAAGACACCTGTGTAGGAGTTCCTCAAGGTAGTGTCCCAGGCCCATCTTCAGCTGCTTCATCAATGGCCTTCCCTCCATCATAAGGTCAGAAGTGTGGATGTTCACTGAAGATTGCACAATGTTTAGTCGCAATTGCTACTCATCAGATACTGAAGCAGTCTGTTCCCTTTTGCAGAAAGATCTGGACAACAGCCAAGCTTGGGCTGATAAGTGGCAATTACAATTCTCACTGCGAGGTCGGAGGCAATGACCATCTCCAACATGACAGAATCTAAAACGGCTTACGATGTTTTATGTGAAGCCATTATTGGTGTAAATAATGATACTATTCATATACAAACATGAATTTGCATTTGGTGAAATGTCAACACCATAGCAGGCAAATGTTCGAAGAAACAGTATTAAAGTGCACCACGATCAAACAGCAAGGAGCCAATTTTATTGACAATACTGGCGTAAATTGAAAACATATCCCACTCAGATTCTGCTATTCTAATAGTATGTATTTCTCCAGACAAAAACTTATTGCTTCTGTCATCTTCAATATTTCATTATTTTAATCTTTAATAACAAACTGAAAGCAGAGCACTGACAACCATGTCATCCCTAGATTCTGAACAGATGTGCGCTGACCGATAGTTCTTTTTTAACACAAAAGGGATTGAACTTGTTATGTCTTAAGAAAAGAAACAAGATTCTGAGCAGGTGACATGTTGCTTTTCTGGACTGGAGAAGGCTGAATTGTGCTTGGATAACAAGTATTACTTAATCTGGCTCTGATTTATGGACCATCGCAACAAATCGTTATGAAGGAAAATGTGGTTATGGCTAGCAGGTAGACAGTTTCAGAGAGAGGAGACTCACCTCTTTTAGATACTCACTAAACAGCTATGTTTCATAGCTTTATCCAATTTCCAGCACTCTCAGTTTCTTACTCACCTCATATAAGCTATTTCCATAATTTTATAGATTTATGATGTGTCTACTGGAGTCAGTATCAGCAGAGAATTGTTCTGCAATGAGAGGCTAAGTAAATCAGGTGATGCTTCCTGTGGTTTAGAAGAATCTGAGATGATCACATTCTTGACAAGATAAGCACTGAGAGGTTGATACACCTGACTGCAGAATCCAGAACATGGAGACAGATCTGAGGGTAAGGGGTTGGTCATCTAGGGTTGAGAAGAGTAACATTTCCTTGTTCAGAGGACTGTGTATTTGAATTGTCTACCCAGTGTGTTATGGAAGCTATGTACTTGTGCCATGAAAGACAGAAGAATGCCATGGGAACTCCACCAGCTGTAAGTTCTCTTCCAAGCCACTCACCATCCTGACTTGGAAATATATCCTTCAGCATCGCTGGGTCAAAATCCTGGAATTCCCTTCCTAAGGGCATTGTTGGATGATCAACACCATATGAACAGCATTGGTGCAAAAAGGCAGCTCACCACCATCTCAAGGGGCAATTAGGGATGGGAAATAAATGCTGCCCCAGCCAACAATGCCTATGTCCCATGAGTGAATTTTAAAAATACAATTTCAAGGAGTCACATTGTGGAACAGCTATGTTGGTCCATTTGAATCACGAAATAGAAATGGTCTCTTCAGAAGAAAGAGAGGCTGAAACTGCACTAATGTCTAGATTAGAATGGTGCTGGAAAAGCACAGCAGGTCAAGCAGCATCTGAGGAGCAGGAAAATCGACGTTTCAGGCAAACGCCCTTCATCAGGAATGAAACTGCACTAATACCTAGAGTAATATTGAACACCCCATCCCGAAATAGTCGACTATACTTAATGCCGGGGTAAGACAGATTTTTGGTCTATCAAGAAATCAAGGGATATATAAAGTACACTTGGAAATTGAAGCTGAAAATCATCTATGATTGTATTGAATGATGAAGCTTACATGAAGAGCCATATGGCCCATTCATGCTCGTATTTTAATATCCTTATTTAGCAATAAGTAAATTACAAAGCTGAGGAATGTATAAAGAAAAAGACAGAAAGGATCACCCCTGGTGCATTGACTCTATCCAGATGCATCCCGAGTGCACTATGTGCACTGCTTCAAATTATGTTTCTTCTGAAACAGGCAGAAAGAAAGAAAACATGACACCAACTAAGGAAGAACTGAAAAGACTCCGCTTTCAGCCCTACTTCTCACCCCGACTCAAAATAGTCAAACAATCGCCAGCAGACACAGTAGCTCAATAATTCCTACTGCTCACCGCCTAACTGTTAACCCTCAAAATATTTTCCCTCTCAACTCTCTTTTAAAGAGCCATGTTTATGTGCATAAATGTATACACAATGTGATTGTAGGAAGCAGGAGTTTCTAATTTGTGTGACGTTGATTGTAGTAGTTATTCTATCAATACTGGATGTCATGATTGTAATGTTTGTTGATACATCCTATCAGTGAGAAACAGTATTCCTATTTTGCAAAATTAATCTAAGTTGCAAATGACCCCAGACACCACAGCAGAACTCAAAAACCAAGTGAAGTTTCAATTAGACATAATGGACATATTTCTCATTCAAATAGTGGTTTTACTTCTTGAGCAGAAAAGGCTCTGAAGTCTGAGCCAATTTCAAAAATGTCAGCATTTTGCAAGCCTCTGCCTGACAAAACTAAAGACATTGACTTACTGCAGTCATGGCAAAGAGCTGATATCCCATAAATCACTCACCAGCGTTCAGAGAGAAACCAGAGGCTTTCTGGGGAGTAAAGTGAGCAGATACATATTGCAAAGGCTAAACCATTTCTATCAGGGCCAATATTGGGGTTACCAGCTCTGGTTCGGTGTGTTCTTGAAAGTTTCCCTCTGTAACTTTGTGTTTCCTAGTGTCCACCCCACCTTTAGACTACCAATACATTCATTCTCATCACCACCACTGCCTTCCCCAGCCAATTAACTTGAGGGGAATTGACAATGTTTCGACATGGCTCCTTCAAGTTAAGATAAAGCAGAATGTTCTGGCTAATGGGAGATCATGATCAAACTAACCTGCCAGGACACAGACCCATGAACTCTATTTATCATGGAGAATGTAAACCAAATGGAAAGCATTGAAAGTCCAGTGACAGTTTTTAGATCCTGACCCAGAAAGGGACTGGTGCTTTTATGAGCCAAAGAAGTCAGAAGGGCTTTTGCCCGAAACGTCGATTTTGCTGCTCGTCGGATGCTGCCTGAATTGCTGTGCTCTTCCAGCACCACTGATCCAGAATCTGGTTTCCAGCATCTGCAGTCATTGTTTTTACCCAGTACTGAGTAACAGCTCAATGTCGGTAAGAACTCATTTCTCTGTTCAAAGTCTGGCAGCATCAACTTTTAAAGAATTTAACTTGGATAAATACAAACTATTATATTTTGGTAAAACAAAGACAGTTACAGTTGTGGCTGTAACAGCTGCTTCTTTTTTGAGGCATTTTAAGTGTTGGAAGTTATTTCCTCAAATTCCAGGAGCAGCAATTACTGTTTTATAACCTGTTGCATTGTTTCGGGACTTTGGAGAAAGAAAAGTCAAACAACAGCACTTTTAAAAGGGAGACAGGCAGACAATAGGCAGCATATGGTCAGTGAGGGAGAGAGAGAGAAAGAAACCCACATTACTAACTGACACAGCACTGAATCTGCGCAGTTACTGCCTTTGCTGTTGAATTCATGTATCGCTGGACATCAGAGTGCATTGAGGAAAGCTTAACGAACAGTGAAATTCACAACTGATCTTGGAGGAACCTGTTTGGGAGAGGTCACAGCACAGAAACAGATATGAATATAATTTTTAAGTGTAGCCTTGCTGTAAATCTACAATAGTGAGTAGAGTGGATTCTTTCTTGATTATATGCTTTATTAAGATCTGTCTCTTGATTACATTTTTAACAACATAAGCCATAAGTATTAAGTTAGTCTGGAGCAGTGTGTTGCGGAGCAGTAAGACAGTACTATTTTCTGGGTCTGTAAATTGAAGGAGCAAAAATGGCCTTTAGTGGAATGATATGCTCTTATTGTCAGATGTGAGAGTTTAGAGAGAGTTTATATCTGCAATAAATGTCATTGGTTGTGAATCCTATCAGATCGAATGGATCAGTTGGAGAGACAGTTACAGGCAATGAGGAATTTACAAGAGCATAGGAGTGTGATGGATGGCAGTTAGAGGAAGGGAGAAAAGTTGCAGATGCAGTCACATAGATGGGTTAACTCCAGAAAAGGTAAGAGACGCAGTTAGGAAGTGCATGTAGTCTTCTATGGCTATCCCCATTTTTGGAAAATATAGGAGGTGATGGATTCTCAGGGGAATGTAGCATGAACAGCTAGGTTTCTGGTATTGAGACTGGCTCTAATGCAATTAGGGGTACGTTGGGTTCCAAGACATCGATTGTCTTAGGGGACTGTCTAGTCCGAGGCATGACAGATGTTTCTGTGGCCAGCAGCAAAAAGTCGGAATGGTGCATTGCCTTTCTGGTGCCAGGATCAAGGATGTCTCAGAAAAGGTGTAGAATATTCTCAAAGGGAAGAGGGCCCAGCAGGAGGTCATTGTATACATTGGACCCAACGACATAGCAAAAGAAAAGGATGAGATTCTGAAGAGAGAATATAGAAAGTTAGGCAGGAATTTTAAAAAGAGATCCTTGAGTGTAGTAATATTTGGATTACTAACCCTCGAGGGTAGTAATATCCCAGTGCGATGAGCTAGTGATGGTAGGAATCAAAGATAGAGCAGATAAATATGTCGCTGAGGAACTGGAGTAAGGGAGAAGGATTCACATTTTTAGATCATTGGAAGCTCTTTTGGGGTAAAAGTGACCTGTACAAGAAGGACAGATTGCACCTAAATTGGAAGGGGACTAATATACTGGCAGGGAGATTTACTCGAGCTGCTCAGGATAATTTAAACTAATGAGGTGGGGGAATGGAACCCAGGGAGTGAGTGAGGAAAGAGATCAATCTGAGACTGGTACAGTTGAGAAAAGAAGCGAGTCAAACAGTCAGGGCAGGCAAGGACAAAGCAGAGAACAGGGTAGGACTGATAAATTACATTTACTTCAATGCAAGAGGCCCAACAGGGAAGGCAGATGAACTCAGGACATGGTTAGGAACATGGGACTGAGATATCATTGCAATTACAGAAACGTGGCTCAGAGATAGACAGGACTAGCAGCTTAATGTTCCAGGGTACAAATGCTACAGGAAGGACAAAAAGGGAGGCAAGAGAGGAGGTGGAGTGGGGTTTTTGACAAGGGATGGCATTACAGCTGTACTGAGGGAGGATATTCCTGGAAATACATCAAGGGAAGTTGTTTGGGTAGAACTGAGAAATAGGAAAAAGATGATCACCTTATTGGGATTGAAATATAGACCTGCTAAAAATCGGCAGGAAATTGAGAAATAAATTTGCAATGAGTTTTCAGTTATCTATATGAATAATAGGGTGGTTATGGTAGGGGAGTTTTACTTTCCAAACAAAGACTGGGACTACCACAGTGTTAAGGGTTTAGATGGAGAGGAATTTGTTAAGTGTGTACAAGACAATTTTCTGATTCAGTATGTGGATGTACCTATTAGAGAAGGTGCAAAACTTGACTTAATATTGGAAAATAAGGCAGGGCAGATGACTGAGGGGCCAGCGACCATAATTCTATTAGTTTCAAAATACTAATGGAAAAGGATAGACCAGATCTAAAAGTTGAAGTTCTAAATTGGAGAAAAAATAATTTTGATGGTATTAGGCAAGAACTTTCAAAAGCTGATTGGGGGTAGATGTTCACAGGTAAAGGGACAGCTGGAAAATGGGAAACCTTCAGAAATGAAATAATGACAATCCAGAGACAGTATATTCCTGTTGAAGTGAAAGGAAAGGCTGATAGGTGTAGGGAATGCAGGATGACTAGAGAAATTGAGGGTTTGGTTTTGAAGAAGGAAGTGTATGTAGATCGAGTGGATCCTTAGAAGAGTATAAAGGCAGTTGGAGTATACTTAAGAGGGAAATCAGGAGGGCTAAAAGGGGACATGAGATAGCTTTAGCAGATACAATTAAGGAGAATCCAAAGGGTTTTTACAAATACATTAAGGACAAAAGGGTAACTAGATAGAGAGAGTAGGGCCCCTCAAAGACCAGCAAGATGGCCTTTATGTGGAGCCGCAGGAGATGGGGCAGCTACTAAACAAGTATTTTGCATCAGTGTTTACAGTGGAGAAGGACATGGAAGATATAGAATGGAGGGAAATAGGTGGTGATATCTTGAAAAATGTCCATATTACAGAGAAGGAAGTGCTGGATGTCTTGAAATGCATAAAAGTGGACTGATAAGGTATACCCTAGAACTCTGTGGGAAGCTAGGGAAGTGATTGCAGGGCCCCTTGCTGA
Organism: Chiloscyllium plagiosum; assembly: GCF_004010195.1. Lineage (NCBI taxonomy): Eukaryota > Metazoa > Chordata > Chondrichthyes > Orectolobiformes > Hemiscylliidae > Chiloscyllium > Chiloscyllium plagiosum. Next base: position 15,086,593 of record NC_057713.1, read on the forward strand.
GATATTTGTATCGTCGATAGTCACAGGTGAAGTGCCAGAAAACCGGAGATTGGCAAACGTGGTGCCACTATTTAAGAAAAGTGGTAAGGATAAGCCAGGGTACTATAGATTAGTGAGCCTGCTATCGGTGGTTGGCAAGTTGTTGGAGGGAATCCTGAGGGACAGGATTTACATGTATTTGAAAAAGCAAGGACAGATTTCGGAATAGTCAACATGGCTTTGCGCATGGGAAATCATGTCTCATGATCTATATGGACTTATGTACAACGATCAACAAAATTCCCCGTAGGAGACTGCTTAGCAAGGTTAGATCTCATAGAATGCAGGGAGAACTAGCCATTTGGATACAGAACTGGCTGGAAGGTAGAAGGCAGAGGGTGGCGGTGGAGGGTTGCTTTTCAGACTGGAGACCTGGGACCAGTGGAGTGCCACAAGGATCGGTGCTGGGGAGTGTTGCTGAACAAAGAGACCTTGGAGTGCAGGTTCATAGCTCCTTGAAAGTGGAGTCGCAGGTAGATAGGATAGTGAAGAAGGCGTTTGGTATGCTTTCCTTTATTGGTCAGAGTATTAAGTACAGTACTTGGGAGGTCATGTTGTGGCTGTACAGGACATTGGTTAGGCCACTTTTGGAATATTGCATGCAATTCTGGTCTCCTTCCTATCGGAAGGATGTTGTGAAACTTGTAAGGGTTCAGAAAAGATTTACAAGGATGTTGCCAGCGTTGGAAGATTTGAGCGATAGTGAGAGGCTGAACAGGCTGGGGCTGTTTCCCCTGGAGCACCGGAGGCTGAGGGGTGCCTTATAGACATTTATAAAATCATGAGGACCATGAATATAATAAAGAGACAAAGTCTTTTCCCTAGGATGGGGGGGAGGTCAGAACTAGAGGGCATAGGTTTAGGTTGAAAGGGGTAAGATAAAAAAGGGACCTAAGGGGCAACGTTTTCACGTAGAGTGTGGTGCTTGTATGGAATGAGCTGCCAGAGGAAGTGGTGAAGGCTGGTACAATTGCAACATTTAAAAGGCATCCAAACGGGTATATGAATAGGAAGGGTTCAGTGGGAAATGGACTAAGTGCTGGCAGATACTAAACAGGTATTTTGCATCAGTATTTACTGTGCAGAAGGATATGGAAGATATAGAAAGTAGCGAAATAGATGGTGACATCTTGCAAAATGTCCATATGACAGAGGAGGAAGTGCTGGATGTCTTGAAATGCATAAAAGTGGATAAATTCCCAGGACCTGATCAGGTGTACCCTATAGAACTCTGTGGGAAGCTATAGAAGTGTTTGCTGGGCCTCTTGCTGAGATATTTGTATCATCGATAGTCACAGGTGAGGTGCTGGAAGACTGGAGATTTGTTAATATGGTGCCACTCTTTCAGAAGGGTAGTAAGGACAAGCCAGGGAACTATAGACCAGTGAGCCTGACGTCGGTGGTGGGCAAGATTTTGGAGGGAATCCTGAGGGACAGGATGTACATACATTTAGAAAGGCAAGGACTAATTAAGGATAGTCAACATGGCTTTGAGCGTGGGAAATCATGTCTCACAAACTTGATTGAGTTTTTTGAGGAAGTAACAAAGAGGATTGATGAGGCAGAGCAGTAGATGTGATCTATATGGACTTCAGTAAGGGGTTCGACAAGGCTCCCCATGGGAGACTAGTTAGCAAGATTAGATCTCATGGAATAAAGGGAGAACTAGCCATTTGGATACAGAACTGGCTCAAAGTTAGAAGGCAGAGTGTGATGGTGGAGGGTTGTTTTTCAGACTGGAGGCCTGTGACCAATGGAGTGCCACAAGGATCG
>NC_057713.1:15088418-15094832 GCF_004010195.1 Chiloscyllium plagiosum
GGTGGAGTCTCAGGTAGATAGGATAGTGAAGAAGGCATTTGGTATGTTTTCTTTTATTGGTCAGAGTATTGAGTACAGGAGTTGGGAGGTCATGTTGCAGCTGTACAGGATAATGGTTAGGCCACTGTTGGAATATTGTGTGCAATTCTGGTCTCCTTCCTATCGGAAAGATGTTGTGAAACTTGAAAGAGTTCAGAAAAGATTTACAAGGATGTTGCCAGGGTTGGAGGATTTGAGCTATAGGGAGAGGCTGAAAAGGCTGGGGCTGTTTTCCCTGGAGCATCGGAGGCTGAGGGATTACCTTCTAAAGGTTTATAAAATTATGAGAGGCATGGATAGGATAATTAGACAAAGTCTTTTCCCTGGGGTTGGGGAGTCCAGCCTATCACCAGTAAGGTGAGAGGGGAAAGATATAAAAGGGACCTAAGGGGCAACCTTTTCACACAGAAGATGGTACGTGTATGGAATGAGCTGCCAGAGGAAGTGGTGGAAACTGGTACAATTGCAACATTTAAAAGGCATTTGGATGGGTATATGAATAGGAAGGGTTTGGAGGGATTGGGGCTGGGTGCTGGCAGGTGGGACTAGATTGGGTTGGGATATCTGGCCGGCATGAATGAATTGGACCAAAGAGTCTGTTTCTGTGCTGTACATCTCTATGACTCTCAGTAGAGCCTTAAGCAATATTCTGAAACAGAGAGACCTATGGGCTTAGGTACATAATTCTTTGAAGTTTGCATTACATATAGATAAGGTATTTAAGAAGGAATTTAGCAGCTTTGAATATAGGATTTGGCACAATATTTTGAGGTTATACAGGACACTGGTGAGGCCTCTTCTGGAGTATTGTGTCCAGTTCCAGTCACCCTGTGTAGAAAGGATTTTATTAAGCTGGGGGGGTTTCAGAAGACATTTACCAGGATGTTGCCAGGAATGGATGGTTTGAGTTATAAGGAGAGGCTGGATAGGCTGAGGCATTTCTCACTGGAGCATAGGAGATTGAGGAGTGACCTTATAGAGGTTTATAAAATAATGAGGGGCATGAATAAGGTGAATGTCAAATTTCTCTTCCCTAGGATGAGTGAATTCAAGACGAGGTGGCATATTTTTAAGGTGAGAGGAGAAAAACTAAAATAGAAATGAGAGGCAATTTTTCTTTTCACAGAGAGTGGCTTATGTGTGGAATGAACTTTCAGAGGAAGTGCTGATTGTGGCTCTTGTTACAACATTTTAAAAACATTTAGATAAGTACATGAATAAGAAATGTTTGGAAGGATATGGGCCAAGCACAGGCAGGTGGGAATAGTTTAGTTTGGGATTATAGTCGGCATGGACTGGTTGGACCATAGGGTCTGTATGATTCTATGACTCTGTAACTTTAGAAGTTGCAATCTGGAACGCTAAGGAGAAGTGAGCCTGCTGGAAATTTGGGAACAACTTGGGATTCATTCTTGTGATGCGATATATCTGCAAAAAGAGTGGCGCAAAGTGGGAAAAAAATGAAAAATTTGAATTATATTAAGCAGTTAATGTGGAAGAACCTAATTTCAAATTCAATGCTTTAGCTGTCTGTTAAGTGAAGTGGATGGCATTGTCCTGGATGGTGTCAAGTTTCTTAAAGGCTGTTGGAGCTGTACCCATCAAGGGAGGTGGAAAGTATTCCATTATACTCCTGACTTGTGCCTTGTAGATTGGAGTATCAGGAGGTGGATTACGTAAAGTTTCCTGGAGATTAAACTTCAATTTCTAGAGACTCTAGGAGAAGGTTGGCAACAGAAGGACTGAAGAAGCTTTTCCAGGCCGATACCAATAAATTAAGTCTTCATCTTTGGGATCTTCCTCTTCTGCTACTGTAGATTTTACCATTTTACATCTACAAAGAGACCATTATAATCTTCTAATTTCTCTCTTTTTCTCAAGTTCCTTGAGTCCATGCCATTGTGTTACCAATCTTTCAAGTGGAAACAATTGTTCACTGTTTGTGTTTGATCATCTTGAATTCTTTGTAAGATGCTCCTTTCTCCCTCCATTCCAGGATAAAAATTCTACCATTTCAAATCTTTTTTCACAGTCACAATTTTTCATTCTAGGCATCATTTCAATAATCTTCAATATGCCTTTTTCATGGTCTTAATATTCTTCTTACTGTGAGGTTCTAAGAAATGCATAAAAGCAAAATATTGCAGAAGCTGGAAATCTGAAACAAAGTCAGAGAAAGCTCCAGATGCTCAGCACGTCTAGCTGTATCTGTAGAGAGAAAAACAAAGTTAAAGTTTCGAGTCCAATATGACTCTTCTTCAGAGTCCAGTCATGGGGACTCAATACATTAACTCTGATGCTCTCTCTCTGTACAGATACTGTCAAACCTGTTTCTGTAGTTCTCAGGAACAGTTCTAGGAAAAAACTAAGATGGCAGCACAGTAACAGTGCTGTGTTCGAGCTCCTGGTCTGAGGTTCATCTGCTTCCATCTGCTTTCTTTGTTTCTTTCTCTTTTCTTTTTTTCTTTTGCTTCTTTCTTTTTATCTTTTTATCTTTTAAGGCCTTTTTGGTGTGTTGGAAGTGGGTCTTGCAGTGAAATCAAGAGTGAGTGGGCCATCAACACAGAGGAGAGAAGGTGCCCTGCAGCAAGGAGAGTGCAGATCCAGTTATTCAAGCTGATGGCATAAACACAGTAGGCCTGTCTGCTCCAGGCCAGCCACATCATTTTTTTCTCTCTCTCTTTTTCATCTTTGTGTTTCTTCTTCATTTCTTCAACTTCCTGATGTCCCAGGGAGGCTGGACAGTGACCAGAGCAAAGAATCCTGGCTTCATAGGAGGGATACATGGACTCTTGAAATTGGCAGCAAGCCGTCAGCTGAGGGATGTAAGTGTAGGGACTCCTGGCAGTGGTAGGCCCACAGCATGGACCTTGCAAAGGCCCTGGAGCTGTACTTGGAAGCCCAGCCAATGAAGATGAACTCTATTTAAGTACTTACTTTTCACTCTTTTGTACCTCAAAATGGTGCCATATTGTAGTGACACCAACACTTTTTACTGTATCTCCCGAGATATATGTGACAATAAGTCATTCATAAATTCAGTTCCTCCAACTTTTTCTGTATTTGACCTAGAACTGATTGTGACATGGCCTAACCAATGTCTTTCACAAACTCATTATCTTGTTGTTTGTGCACCTTGCTCTTTGTAAGTGACCATTTTTAAAATTTTACCCAGTGACTACATTTCAAAGTGCATTATTGACTGTAAAGAATTTTGGGATGTACTGTGGCCACAAAAGACACAATATAATTGTCAGATTTTTTTCTTTAATGTTTTCTATATTAGTGTGATAGAAGCAATAGCTAAAGCTGCACGATTCAATTGAAATTTATTGTTTAAATTGCCATGAGTGTTCCAATGAAAACTGCAGCTCACAATGTTTAGTTCCATACTGAGCTAAAACTGTGAAACAGCCAGATTGTAGTCAGGAATATTACTGCATCAATATTTTATTAATATATTATATGATTATGTAACTTTTTCTATTCATAGATCTATAAAGTATTGGCAACATTTCGGAGGGCTCACTGGCAACATCTTCTGGCTAGGGATCTGAGGGAATGTCAACCACAGCAGAATTCTACGTTGGCTTCAGAACTGTTGCAGAAAGGGCTTCTGGGACCTTGGGGTAACTCTTTGTGAAAACATCCTGGGGTAGTGTGCAAGCTGAACACTGGTTTCTGTTGAGAGTAGGGAGTAAATAGTTTAGGCAGTCAACTGGGGGCAGTATCCCAATATTACATTACATCGAAAATATAACTCAGAGACAAACAGTTTGGTTGATCCAACTTGTCTTGGTGTTTCCCTCTACTGCCCACATTTCTAACTTATTTCCATGTTCCTGTACAACTCATTCTATCAACTAATTATCTAAACTGTTCATAAATGTTGACAGGATTATTGCTTCAGTCAGTCACCCCAGTGTTAGATTTTGAAGTTTCAACAAGACATCTTCTGTGTCTTGTCAGGTTCTATAAATTCCACAACACAGTGCTGACCCAACTTCAAGACCACTTTAGGTTGGTCTCATCTGCTTGGCATGTTGGAATTACTCTTCACTTTCCGGGATAGAGAACACAGCAGCTTGGTTTCGACTGCCTGTTGGTGCAGCTTACTGGGCTTTGCCAATATTGCATGCTAACCTCAAAGTGGAAACAGAGGTGAGAGCTGAATGAAGTTGTGAACCATTAAAGGATGAGCCAGTCCACATGAAGCAGTCCGATTGCCTGTGAGAGATGTTCTCTCCCTCCATCACATTCTGACATATGAGACTGGAGCCAGAGAGAGTTGGAGCCATCTGCACCAGAGCTTCTCGGGTGCTGCCAAATAACAATTGGAGACAGTCAGCAGGACAGGCCAGAGGGCCAATTGGAGCACGTGATGTTTCCAGGCAACTAACTCCAACCAGATGAGAAGAATGCTGCCACCTTGGTGGGAGCACTGTAAGGTTGCTTCAACATGGAGGCTCCTTCTGAAATCTTCAAAAAATGTTAAAAATAAGAATGATAACAGCTGCCATGCCAAGGAGAACTCTTCCACAGAATCTCCTCTGAATAGGAGAACTTAAAAAAGGCTTGACTGGCCCTCCAAGCTGCTGGGATGCCATCCCCAGTCATCTGTGATTAGCCTCAGTGAAATCTCTATTGGCATTGGGAAAATCCCAGCAGCATCAGCAATCTGCTCCATTAGCCACTAATTGGCTCCGGAACCTGTCCATGTTCATATGCACCAAGAGTTTTGGGTTAACATTCTGCAAGTAACATTTGTGCTATGCGAACTATTTTCAACAACAAAGAATCTAATTTAGCTCCCTTGACATTCAATGGTATAACCGTCACTGAATCCCACATCCAACATCCTTGGCATTACCAATTGACTAGAAACTGAACTGAAACAGCTAAAAAAAATACTGTGGCATTAGAGGCTAGAAATTCAGTGATGAGTAACTCATCTCGTGTCCCCCCAAAGCCGGTCTAACTTCTATAAGCCGTAAGTCAGGAATGTAATGGAATAAAACCAGATCATATTGGAGAAACACAACAGGTCTGGCAGCATGTGAAGAGAGAACCAGAGTTAACATTTTGCATCCATTATGGCACTTCTTTAGAATGGTTAATTAGAATACTGCTCACTTATCTGAATAAATATAATTCCAAAAACAATGAACCCACATGTTTAGCAATCCATTCAACAACCGAAACTGTCATTCCTTCCACCAGTATTAGACAATGTCAACAGACACACTGAGAAATTCACCAAGGCTCCTTAGACAATATTTTCCAAATCCATGACCAATATTACTGAGAAGGACAGGGCAACAGATAGATGGGAAGTCCAATAAATGAAATACCACATGGATTGCATCAGTCCAAAGAGGTGGCACATAGTACCTTCTCAGGACAATTAGGGAATGGCAACAAATACTGAACTTAACAGAGGTGCCCAAATCCAGTGAAATCATAAAAATAAAACCTGCTGCCGCTCATATGATATCCCCACCTACAGGGACATCAAATAAAAAATGAGATCATCTCAGGTAAATATTCTGACCTGCACCTTTCTAACTGGCCTCTCCCTAGCCCTTTCTCCCACACCAGTCCCACCTTCTTCATTGCCAATGTGCTGCTGAGATTCCACAAAGTCTTTCTACCTTGGTCCATCTTTTCAGTAGCTTCAGCCTTCAACACTATTATCCCCTCAAGACTGATTACTTAGTGATCTCGGACTAAACCCCACTCCTGACCCATCAGCCACATTCAGTGAAGATTAGGGACAATATTTCATCCTCACTAACATTCAACACTGGAACTCCCCAGGGGTGCTTACTCAGCCCCCTACTGTACTCACTGTATACCCATGACTGCATCATCATACCAGACTAATGCCATTTACAAGTTCGCTGATGACACCACCATAGTCGGTTGAATCTCAGATGGCGACAAAACAGACTACAGAACGGAGTTTAAGAACTGGAAAAATGGTGCACTGAGAACAGTGCTGGCAAAACCAAGGAACTCATTATTGACTTTTGGCAGAATATTATTCATGCCCCCTACACATTAACTGCATAGAGGTGGAACGAGTGGAGAGTGTCAAGCTCCTGGGAGTGGTCATCCACAACAAGTTTTCTTGAACTCTTCATGTGGATGCACTGGTTACAAAGGCCCAACAACATCTCTTCTTCCTCATTCTGGATTAGTGGTGCTGGAAGAGCACAGCAGTTCAGACAGCATCCAAGGAGCTTCGAAATCGATGTTTCGGGCAAAAGCCCTTCATCAGGAATAAAGGCAGTGAGCCTGGAGCGTGGAGAGATAAGCTAGAGGAGGGTGGGGGTGGGGAGAAAGTAGCATAGAGTTGCAGTGGGAGAGGGACTC
>NC_057713.1:15098547-15100318 GCF_004010195.1 Chiloscyllium plagiosum
ACTCTATGCTACTTTCTCCCCACCCCTACCCTCCTCTAGCATATCTCTCCACGCTCCAGGCTCACTGCCTTTATTTCTGATGAAGGGCTTTTGCCCGAAACGTCGATTTCAAGGCTCCTTGGATGCTGCCTGAACTGCTGTGCTCTTCCAGCACCACTAATCCAGAATCTGGTTTCCAGCATCTGCAGTCATTGTTTTTATCTCTTCTTCCTCAGGCAGCTGTGAAAATTTGGGATGACGACGAATACCCTTGCCAACTTTTATAGGTGCACCATCAAGAGCATTCTGTCTGCACGTATCACTACCTGGTAAGGCAACTGTACCATTCAAGATCAGAGATAGTTACAGAGAGTAGTGAACTCGGCCCAGAGAATCACAAAGGCCAATCTCTATAGAATCCACCTACCAGGCCTGCTGTCAAGGAAAGGTTGCCAGCATTCTCAAAGATCCATCCCACCCTGGCAATGTTTTTCTACAATCTCTACCATCGGAAAGAAGATGCAGAAGCCTGAGCACATGCACCAGCCAGTTTCAAAACAGTTCCTACCATAGTGTTGTTAGAATACTGAATGGACTCACAAACTCTTAACATTCTCCTGTACCTGTGTTTTTATTTTGCTTTTGCTGCTGTTTCCCTATTATTTACTTATCTATGCTACTTAACTCTGTGATCTGCCTGTATTGCTTTTCACTGTGCCTCGGTACACCAGACAATAAATTCAATTCAATTCAATGCAATTCTTAAAGACCTTTCTACAATTACTCATAATCTTCACCAATCTAATGAAAATAACTACAGGTCTCAGTCTTGGGTGTGCTTTTCTGTACTTTTGCTCCATACAGTTACTAATATCTCTGACTTAAGCATTTGTCATTTAAACTGGGAGAGGTTGGGTATTTCAGTAATGAACCTCATAATTTACAGCATGGATAGATATCTGACTGAACTCCTACCCCTCCTCTCCACTGCCACCCCATCATACATTGGAGGAAAGTGTGGGCTGGAAGTTAGTAGAAAGTAAAAATGACTAATTTTTAGAGTACAAACTGATTCACAGACATAGTGAAAAACTTAGTTATCAAACTCATAAACTTTGGGATAAATCAGAAATTGCTGGAGAAATTCAATAGATCCCGGCAACATCTGCGTAGAGAGGAACAGTTAACCTTTCGAGTCTAAAATGCTTTCTTCTTGGTGAGATGAAGCCATTGAACTGGAAATGTTAACTTTGTTTTTCTCTCAACAGATGCTGCCAGGACCTGCTGAGTTTCTCCAGCCCTTTGGGATTTTATTCACATTTCCCGTATCTGCATCCGTTTACTTTAATTGTGTGAAATTCCCAAGGCTAAGGAAACTGACCAGGGCAGCAAGTGAGTTTCAGCAGCCATTGATCTGGGTATTGAAATTTGTCATTGTGACAGAAAACAAAATATTGATTGTTATTAGGAAACAAAGGCAAAGAACAGTGAGACTGGTCCTCAGTGTCAAACCTCTTCCCACCCTACCTCTTGCAAAAATGCCATCCGTATTCCCAATTCCTCCGCCTCCGTCGGATCTGCTCCCAGGAGGACCAGTTCCACCACAGAACACACCAGATGGCCTCCTTCTTTCGAGACCGCAATTTCCCTTCCCACGTGGTTAAAGATGACCTCCAACGCATCTCGTCCACATCCCGCACCTCCGCCCTCAGACCCCACCCTTTCAACCGTAACAAAGACAGAACGCCCCTGGTGCTCACCTTCCACCCTACCAACCTTCGCATAAACCAAA
>NC_057713.1:15100732-15106094 GCF_004010195.1 Chiloscyllium plagiosum
TCTTTTCCACCTATCCACTCCACCCTCCTCCCTGACCTATCACCTTCATTCCCTCCCCAACTTACCTATTGTACTCTATGCTACTTTCTCCCCACTCCCACCCTCCTCTTGCTTCATCTCTCCATGCTTCAGGCTGTCTGCCTTTATTTCTGATGAAGGGCTTTTGCCCGAAACGTCGATTTTGTTGCTCCTCGGATGCTGCCTGAACTGCTGTGCTCTTCCAGCACCACTAATCCAAAAACGCAGTGTCAAACTTCCATGTTATCAGGGGTAACAGTATAACAGAAACATTTCCACTCTTGTGTCTAGCAGTTCAGAGCATTAGGGTCACTTATGGAATGTAACAGTCTTCTGTGTACATTATTCAGCCACATGTGGAAACTGCTATTATTTCCTGTACTGCATTCACAACTGTCTTAGTCAATAGCTCAGGAAAGTATATTTTAAAACTTTATTACAGGCCTAATCTGAATTTCTATCTCCATGATTCATTGGCACTGCAAATACCAATATATATCATGAAGATGCCAGTTCAGGAAGGAATTGAAATGGGGAATGTGCCAGAAAACAAACACATATCCTGTTGGCAGAGCTAGGAGCAACATTGACTTTCAGAATTGGCAGGGAGTCAATGACCCATTTACCTGTCTCCAACACAGAAGGATGGTATGTGCACACCATGTTCCTATAATGGCCAAACAGGAAATTAAAGAGCAAGTGATACAGGAGATGGAATCAAAAGACAAGTCAAAATTTTTTAGTCTGCCTTTGGGGGAATATATATTCCACCATCACCTTTATAGTACTGTTTTGCTGCTATAAGGCATTATGTTCCATCATATGTGTCTCCACATTACATGCATGGCGTCCCTATACGCTGCCTCTTACCCCTGCAGAATCTCTTTATGGCTATCATGGTTCCTTTGGTGCCACTGTCTATTATAAACAGATGAATCATATTGACCAATTGTCCCTGACCATGCCACCAGTTTCTCCAGACGTGTGCACTGTCTATAACATGAAGAGTTCATCCCTCAGATCCAAATTCTAGTCAATATCTCTTTGATCTGTGATCCAGATAGGATAGAGCTGTTGAACGTGCTGGAGGGGCTGTCAAGGTAACTTTTGGGAGTCAGTTAACCAACTTGGTATGTTGCAGAAGATACATTGCTTACAGCTGTCAATGTGCAAGATTCACTTTTCTAATTCCTGGGGTAAGGGCTTTCTTATGAGGAACTTTTGAGCAAGTTGGGACCGTAATCATCAAAGATCAGAAGAATGGGAGGTGACCTTACTGAAACTGATAAGGTACTAACCCAAATAGATACTAAGACAGTATTTCTTCTCATGAGAAAAATCTAGATCTAAGATTCACAATTTTGAAATGAGGGATATTGGACAGAGATGAGGAGGAATTTATTGTTTCAGGGATTTGATACGGCCTCTTCCAAGGTAAACAATTAACTTAAGACCATAAGAAATAGGAACAGGAGTAGGCCATTCTACCCTTTGAGCCGGTCCTCATTCAATATGATCATAGCTGATGCGACATTCCTCACATCCACTTTCCTGCATTTTCCCCATAACGCTTAATTTCCTATTAATCCAGAATCTATTTATCTCAGTCTTAAATATGCACAAGGACTCTGCTCCCACAGCTCTCTGTGGCAAGCTTTTGTAAACATCCTTAACCCTCTGAGAGAAAGAAATCCTGTTCAACTCAAATTGGGGGCATTTTAATCTCTATGGTCCCAGATTCTCCCCTGAGGGGAATAGAGTTATGGTCTTTGAGTATTTCAGGGCTGAATTAGACAGGAATGTGGCTTTAAGGCCACAATATCAAATGGCAGAGCAAACCTGAAAGGCTGAATGGCGGACTCCTGTTACTGATGCTCTAAACCATGATACTTGATTCAACAGCTTAATTCTAATTGACCAATGAAAATGATAAATAAGACCAGGTAGGACCAAACAACTTTAAATACAGATTAAATAAAGCAGCTAAATGTCAATCTGAAAACCCCAAGCTAGTCTCATCTTCCAACTTGGGACCCTCCAATCACACGACATCAACATCGACTTCACTGATTTCCTCATGTCCCTTCCAACCCTCCAATTCAGCACCACCCACTTGACCTTACTCACCTGTTCACCTTCTTTTTCACCTATCTGCTCCACCCTCCCCTCCGACCTATCATCAAAACATCAATTCTCCTGCTCCTCGGATGCTGCCTGACCTGCCGTGCTTTTCCAGCACCACACTTTTCGACTGTGATCTCCAGCATCTGCAGTCCTCATTTTCTCCCATGCTAGTCTCAGTCACCACAGAATATTATTTAGTATGGGGTTACTTTATTATGCAAACTTTGGCACATAGAATAATCTGCAAATTGACCATGTGTTTATTCTGCTAAAACTCTCACCAACAATGAGCACATGGCTTGTAAACGTTTTCACGTAAATCCCACATTTTAAGTCGATGATGTTGAAGAGAAATGTTTAAGTAATAAGGTTGTGCTCTGTTTGTATGATGTATCAATTATCGCCATATTTAGCATAATTTACATATACTACAGTGTAAAATTTCAATTAGCAAAAGCCCTGGTGACTTTTCTTGACTTTCTCCGAGGTCCTACACTAACAGTTTGTCCAATTCTATTTTGCTTTGCTCTCATGCAGTTTTGAAGCCAGTGTTTTCATTTGTCAGCATTCTCAGCAAGTTCTGGCCTATCCTGCCTCCAAGCTTTGACTCCGACAGTGACAAAAATATAAGTAAGCAGATGTTCCCAAGACTAATAATGATGTTTTCTTTGTGTGGGAAAACAAACTGCTCAGTTATTTCAATATGCAGTCTAGATCTTTGCTGAATTTGGCAGTTGTTAAAGTAAATGACAATTATAGCATCAGAGTAATGAGGCTTGCTGGAGGGCATTGTGGGGTTTGAGGGAGACCAGGTTCAGGCAAACTAATAGTGAAATGTAGATTTAGTTGCAAAAACAAAACTGCGCTTTTGTTAAAAGGACATTCATTGAAATTATTGGAATTCCCAAAGCACACACAAAACTCTCACCCGAATCCAGCAAACCAGGTCTGAATGGAAGGAGATTGCAGCCATACTGGTGAACTTCTGATTGAATTGCAGCAAGGCAGCAGTGGACTAATCCCATGCGCTCTTAACAATGTGAATTAATTGCCATCAATAAAACAAAAAGGAAAAGGTTTGGCTGACATTTCTAAGAATAGCCTAAGATATTTCTTTAAGAGCCTCAGGAAATAATATGGCGCAAGTCGTTGTGATCAGGAATGCGTTACTCCACTTGAAAGCTGATTCAATACTAATTTTCAAAAGGAGAACTCTGTAGCGTTATGAAGTGGAGCTGGGGTATGGCTAATTCAATCACCCTTTCAACAAGCTGGCAATGATATGATGGGCCAATTTACCTCCTTCTGTGTTCTATGATTCTATAAGTATTCCTGTTCTTAATTTTGATAATTAACTTAAAATGTGTACTACTTAATTCCATAAATTTGGCATCATTCAATAGACTGCTGTTTTATTCCTACCTTGCAGCAGATTCCATTTCTTCTGTAACCCCAATGCTTGTTGGCCTCTCTTGAATATCAGTTCACGGCCTCACCCCTCCTGACGTCCGTAACCTTCTCCAGCCCTCCAACCATCAGGGAATCTGTATCTTTCCGATTATGTTCCCTTATGCGTACCCCCCACCCCCCTGCTCCCCCCCAATTCCTTCAATTCAACATTGATGGCTGTGCATTGAGTTGCCTAGACCCCAAGTATTTGAATTTCCACTGTGCTGCTCCCTCCTCTCTCTCCTCCTTGAAACATCTTAAAACATGTTTCTTTGATCATCCTAATGTTGCCTCCTTTGCCCTGTTTTTGATTTTTGCCTGATTATGACATAACTGGGCTTATTAGAATCATAGTCATACAGCATGAAAACAAACCCTTCAGTCTAACTAGTCCATGCCAACCATGTTCCCAAATTAAACTAATCCCACTGCTTGCATTTGGCCCATATCCCTCCAAAGCTTTCCTATTCATGTACTTATCCAAATGTCTTTTAAATATTGTAACTGTACCTGCATCTGCTGCGTCCTCTGGCAGTTCATTCCACACACGAACCACTTTCTGTGTAACAAATTTGCTCCTAGTGTCCTTTTTAAATCTTTATCCCCTCAACTTAAAAATATGCCCCCTCGTTTTGAAATTCCCCCACCTTAAGGAAAGGACCTTTGCTATTCACCTTATCTACGCCCATAATGATTATATAAACCTCTATTTGGTCACCCCTCAAACTCCTATACTCCAGTGAAAGAAGTCCCAGTCTATCCAGCCTCTCCTTATAACTCAAACTCTCCATTCCCAGCAACATCCTGGTAAATCTTTTCTGAAACCTTTCCAGTTTAATATTGTCCTTCCTATAGCAGGGTGACCAGAACTGCACACAGTACTCCATAAAAGGCCTCACCAACATCTTGTACAACTTCAATATGGCATCCCAACTCCTATACTCATAGGTCTAAGCAATGAAGGCAAGCATGCTAAATGCCTTTTAACTGCCTTTTTACCTGTGACGCAAATTTCAAAACATTATGTACCGGAACCCCTAGGCATCTCTTTCATAACACTACCAAAGGCCCTACCACTGTTTGTGTAAGCCCTGCCCTTGTTTGTTTCACCAAAATGCAATACCTCACACTTATCTGAATCAAACTCCATCTGACACTCCTCAACCTATTGACCCAATTGATCAAGATCTCTTTTTAATCTTAGATAACGTTCTTCACTTTCGATGTCATCTACAAACTTACTAACCATATCTTCTATATTCTTATCGAAATCATTTATATAAATGAAAAATATAAATTCTTGTCACAGCATTTACAACATAGTTGGGGTTGTTGGGGATTACGTATAGGTGCAGACTTTGAATGTGATTTTCAACAACCTACAGGGTGTAAGTCAGAAATCTAACAGAATGCTCTCCATTCACCTGAATATGTACAACTCCAAAAACATTCAAGAAAGTGAACTGAAGTACAGAGCAAAGTTAGATAGAATCATAGAGTCATAGAGATGTACAGCATGGAAACAGACCCTTCGGTCCAACCCGTCCATGCTGACCAGATATCCCAACCCAATCTAGTCCCACCTGCCAGCACCCGGCCCATATCTCTCCAAACCCTTCCTATTCATATACCCATCCAAATGCTTCTTAAATGTTGCAATTGTACCAGCTTCCACCACATCCTCTGGCAGCTCATTCCATACACGTACCAACTTCTGCATGAAATAGTTGCCCCTTAGGTCTCTTTTATATCTTTCCCCTCTCACCCTAAA
>NC_057713.1:15106563-15171123 GCF_004010195.1 Chiloscyllium plagiosum
GTAGTAGAGGGCCCAGCACCGATCCTTGTGGCACTCCACTGGTCACAGGCCTCCAGTCTGAAAAACAACCCTCCACCACCACCTTCTGTCTTCTACCTTTGAGCCAGTTCTGTATCCAAATGGCTAGTTCTCCCTGTATTCCATGAGATCTAACCTTGCTAATCAGTCTCCCATGGGGAACCTTGTCGAATGCCTTACTGAAGTCCATATAGTTCACATCTACTGCTCTGCCCTCATCAATCTTCTTTGTTACTTCTTCAAAAACTCAATCAAGTTTTTGAGACATGCACAAAGCCATGTTGACTATCCCGAATCAGTCCTTGCCTTTCCAAATACATGTACATCCTGTCCCTCAGGATTCCCTCCAACAACTTGCCCACCGCCGACGTCAGGCTCTCCAGTCTACAGTTTCCTGGCTTGTCTTTATTGCCCTTCTTAAACAGTGGCACCACATTTGCCAACCTCCAGTCTTTTGGCACATCACCTGTGACTATTGATGATACAAATATTTCAGCAAGAGGCCCAGCAATCACTTCTCTACCTTCCCACAGAGTTCTCGAGTACACCTGATCAGGTCTTGGGGATTTATCCACTTTTAACCATTTCAAGACATCCAGCACCTCCTTCCCTGTAATCTGGACATTTTGCAAGATGTCACCATCTATAAAATAGATTTTTCATAAACTCTTAAAATTGCCCAGGATGAGAAACAATAAAGCTCAAAATGTGAATCATCTGTCTTGAGAGTAGAATGGCCGAAATCTAGACTCAAGATGCAAAGTGAATGTGCTGAGATGTCGGCCTGGTTGTCGAAGGTGGAGTGGAATTACAGCCTGAAGGGATTTGATATAGAGAAGTTACATGTGTTTTGAGGGATGGGTAGACCGTGTTGGCAATGAGGATGGAGAGGATAGAATTGCTCAAGTTATAGATGAGTTCGATAAATAAAACAAAGAACTGTGGACAATACAAAATGCTGGAGATCACAGCAAGTCAGGCAGCATCCACGGAGAGAAACCAAGCTAACATTTTGAATCTGGATGGCTCTCCATCAGAGATGCTGGAAATCTGAAATAACAACAAAAATTGTCAGAGGAACCCAACAGGTCTGGTAGGCTGGAACACAAAGATAGGCCCCTGGAACCAAACTGTTAACTTTGTTTTCTCTCCACAGGTGCTGCCAGTCTTCCTATTGAGTTTCTCCAGTAATTTCTATAGATGAGTTGGAGTCCGTATAACATGGAGTTCAAAAGGCAATGGAGAGACCATTGGAGAATTAGAGCCTCGAGATATACAAGGATACTAAGCAGACTTCAGGAGTCATGGATGTGAAATAGGGATGGAGAAGGTCAAATTTTATGTGCTCCTTTCCAATATTTGTACATTGCCAGCAAGGCCACAATTTACAGCCCATTAGTAAAGACCAGAAAGCAATGGTGAGTCTCTACCTTGAACTCTGCAGTCCTTGTCTTGTAGCTATAGTCACAACACTGTTAGATATGGAGTTCTTGGACTTTGACCAACAACAATGAAAGGATAGTGATGTATTTTCAAGTCAGGATGGTGTGAAATTGGAAGGAAACTTACAGTTAATTGTCTCCCCTACCTCGTTATTTTCAAGATCCTGGGTGTTGAAGATGTTGTCAAAGTGGCCTTGATGAGTTTTAACAGATGGTACTTGCTGCTGCTAGTTTGTGTTGATGGCAGAAGGAGTGAATGTTTAAGTTGGTGGAAGGGGTACCAAGCAAATGGACTGATTTGTACTGGATTGTGTTGAGTTTCTTGAATGTTTTTGAAGTTGTACATATTCAGGTTAATAGAGAGCATTCTGTCACATTTCTGATTTACACCTTGTACGTTGTGGAAAATCACTTCCTGCAGAGATTCCAGCCTCTTAATGGCTCTTGTTATGGTGTTACGTTTCTAGTTAATGTTGACTTCCACAATATTGTTGAAACAGGTTTTAGCAATGGTAATATTATTAAATATCAAGGGGAAATAGTTGGATTTTCTTTTGTTGAATATGGTAACTTCCTGTCCTTTATATAGCCCCAAAATGACTTGCTATTATCAATCTAGGTTTGTCCAGATCTTTCAGAATGCTGTCATAGAGATGTAAGTGGAAATTGTAGTGGTTGATATAGGTTGCATCAGTGATGGAGTGAATATGGGATTTAAAGTTCTTCTCCAAATGGAGATTATGAAACAGTTGAACTTAGCAGATGTAAGCAGCAAAGAGACAGAATTAAGTTGTGGAATTTCAAATTCAGGGTAGACAAGCAGGAGGCTGGGAGAACACAGTAAGCCAGGCAGCATCAGGAGGTGGAGAAGTCGACATTTCAAGCATAACACTTCTTCAGGATTAGTCCTGTAGAGTGGTTATACCTGAAAAGTTGACTTCTCCACCTTCTGATGCTGCCTGGCTTGCTGTGTTCTCCCAGCCTTCTGCTTGTCTACGTTGGATTCCAGCATCTGCAGCTTTTCTGTTTCTAACCAAATTTCAAACTCGGCATATGCCTCCTGAACTAATATTTTATCAATTTGCTGTTCTTGTTCCAATAGGAAAGGCTTTACATTTAGAAACCTATCAGATATTAATTCTTTCCAAACTTAGAGACTGAGGATACATTCTAACCAACTGGTTAAATGTAGATTTCTTCGGTCTTCCAGCTGTTAGAAACTTATTTGGAATCAATTTTGTGAATTTCCATTGACCTGTTAGTGGCTATAAGACTGAGTTCTCTTCTAAGAGAAAAAAAAGATGTTTATTGTTTGAATTATTCATAAAATCAACTGTTTCTGAGGCTGAAATGAGGGTACATGCTGCAGATTTTGAAATGAATCTTACTCTGCAGTTGGCTGTACTCAACAGTATAGCGCTGGAAATGCACAGCAGGTCAGGCAGCATCTGAGGAGCAGGAGAGTCAACCTTTTGGGCATAAGCCCTTCCTCAGGAATTCCTGATGAAGGGCTTATGCCTGAAACACTCAGGCTCCCCGGATGCTGACTGACCTGCTGTGCTTTTCTAATGCCACACTTTTCAACCCAGATTCTCCAACATGTGCAGTCCTCACTTTCTCCTACTTGGCTGTGTTTACCCAGTGAAGCAATACTTGGGGGTGGGAATGTGGGAGTGAATGATAATATGCATCCCATTTTTGAAGAAAGCCAGTGAAAAGTCTTGTTGGATCGTTAGCCACTAGAATCAGCTTCTTCCTGTTGTTGCTCTGAATTTCTCCTTCTAGAGGCAGAATAAATATGCTAAGTTGCAAAGTTCTCTCTGGATACTTACTGTTTTTTGAAATAGTTCTCCGATTATGGTGATTTTCGGATCTGCCAGTTTCTAAACCACAGTTTTAATCTGTCAAGTTGCTTCATATTGTCAGATGGAAGCATATGCATATTTGCCATAAACTGTTTCAAAGTCCTAATTGAAATGTGTAGAGTTTTTTTTTAACTTGTTGGACTATAATGAAGCCCTCACACCTCAATGTACTAATATTTGTTTTTATGCTGTACCACTATTTATAAGTTTATAAAAATATTTTTGTCAGTTCAGTGGAGTACTGAGATATTGGAAATAGAATGTTGACCAAGAATGTATTACTCAAAACATTATTGTCTTTTATTCTTTCCCAAGATGGCAGTGGACTTCACCTCTTGCATTTTTTCTTTCTATCTCAGCCTACCAGAACTTACAATTTTCAACATATTTTCTGTTCTATGTGACTAAGACAATGGTGTAAAGACCATTTTTTTTTTAGTTTTGTGCTTATCTTAAAAGTGTTGAAATGAGAAAGAACTGTTTTGAAACTCTGGATTTACAATGATAATTGTGTATTTTTAAAGGATACCTTGTGTGAATCCCTTTGGTGTTGCTCTAAGTTCCAGCAATGTTTACAAGTGAAGCTGATTTGTGTGGACTAGTGTCCAGGTATCAATGACAAAGATGTTCTTCCTTGTAACCACCATATGATTTGTTGTCAAACAGCTTGACAGCTTGGGTTGTGAAGAAGACAGTCAGAAGCTTTGTTAGACTAGAAAGGTGGTGGTGTCTGGAACGCATTGTCAGCAGAGGTGGTAGAGGCAGGCACGGTAGATTCATTCAAGATGTGTCTGGACAGATGCATGAGTAGGTGTGGAGCAGAGGGATACAGATGCTTAGGAATTGGTCGACAGGTTTAGACAGTAGATTTGGATCGGCTCAAGCTTGGAGGGCTGAAGGGCCTGTTCCTGGGCTGTAAATTTTCTTTGTTCTTTGTTCTACAGTAAATCAAAGTCTGTGGCAGACAAAAAATGGAATTCTCTGCAGTAAGCTACCTTGAACCTGAAAAAAATGAGCAGTTTATGCAAATCTTGACTTTGATTTGGGTAAGTCTGAGATCTTTTGTAAATGAAACAGCCATCCTGTGCCCCTTGCAAACCAGTAGAAGCATTTAGTCAAAGAGTTATACAGAACAGAAACAGACTCTTCGGTGCACTAATCCACACCAACAAGACATCCCAATCTGACCTCATGCCATTTGCCAGCATTTGGCCCATATTCCTCTAAACCCTTCCAATTCATGTACCCATCCAGATGCCTTTTAAATATTGTAATGGCACCAGCCTCCACCACTTCCTCTGGCAGCTCATTCCATCCACACACCACCCTCTGTGTGAAAAAGTTACCCAAGTCCTTTTTAAATGTCTCACTTTAAACCTAGTAAAAAGGACAGAGGAAAACCTTCCAATAAGGTCACCACTCATCCTTCTAAATTTCAATGAGTACAGGCACAACCCAGTCAACTTCTCTTCAAAAAACAGCCCGTCTATAGCAAGTATGAGAGTCAAAAAGTGTGGTGTTGGAAAAGCACAGCTGGTCAGGCAGCATCCGAGGAGCAGGAGAGTCGATGTTTCAAGCATAAGCTCTTCATCAGGAATTCCTGATGAAGAGCTTATGCTCAAAACGTCGGATGCTGCCTGACCGGCTGTGCTCTTCCAACACCACACCTTTTGACTCTGATCTCCAGCATCTGCAGTGCTCACTTTCTCCCTCTTTAGTCAGTATCATTCTAGTGAACCTTCCTTGGACTGTGTCCAGTGCCAGTATACCCTTCTTTGCAAGGTTTGTGAAGGTTTGTAGCTCAGGTTGAGGTTTATGGTGTAAGTTTGCTCGCTGAGCTGTAGGTTTGATATCCAGACGTTTCATAACCTGGCTAGGTAACATCATCAGTGGCGACCTTCAAGTGAAGCGAAGTTGTTTTCTCCTGCTTTCTATTTATATCTTTCTCCTGGATGGGATTCTTGGGGTCTGTGGTGATGTCATTTCCTGTTCGTTTTCTGAGGAGTTGATAGATGGCATCTAGATCTATGTCTTTGTTTATGGAGTTGTGGATGGAGTGCCAGGCCTCTAGGAATTCTCTGGCATGTCTTTGCTTAGCCTGTCCCAGGATAGATGTGTTGTCCCAGTCGAAATGGTGGGTTTTTTTTCATCCGTATGTACGGCTACGAGGGAGAGAGGGTCGTGTCTTTTTGTGGCTAGCTGGTGTTCATGTATCCTGGTGGCTAACTTTCTTCCTGTTTGTCCTACGTAGTGTTTGTGGCAGTCCTTGCATGGAATTTTGTAGATGACGTTGGTTTTGTCCATGGGTTGTACTGGGTCTTTTAAATTTGTTAGTTTTTGTTTGAGAGTGTTGGTGGGTTTGTGTGCTACTAGGATTCCAATGGGTCTCAGTAGTCTGGCCACCAAGGAGGAGGAAACCGACAACAAACTCGCATTCCTGGAAGTCACAGTCGAAAGAAAGGACAACAGAGAACTATAAACCTGCGTGTACAGAAAACCGACAAACACTGACTAAATAGTTAACTACACCAGCAACCATCCCAACACACACAAACAAAGCTGTATCAGAACACTATTCCAATAAGCCACCACACTGCAGCACAGACGAACTTCGGAAAACAGAGGAGAACCACCTATACAACGTATTCAAGAAGAACGGATACTCAAAAAACACAGTGCGCAGATTCCTCAAGAACAAACCACAACAAACAGACCAAACACAGCCAGAAACCCTAACCACCTTACCATACATCAAAGAAGTTTCAGAAATGATGGCCAGACTACTAAGACCCCTCAGAATCCTAGTGGCACACACACCCACCAACACTCTCAAACAAAAACTAACAAATTTAAAAGACCCAGTGCAACGTCGTCTACAAAATTCCATGCAAGGACTGCCATCTATCCTGGGACAGGCTAAGCAAAGACATGCCAGAGAATTCCTAGAGGCCTGGCACTCCAACCACAACTCCATAAACAAAGACATAGATCTAGATGCCATTTATCAACCCCTCAGAAAATGAACAGGAAATGACATCACCACAAACCCCAAGAACCCCATCCAGGAGAAAGATATAAACAGAAAGCAGGAGACAACAGCTTCGCTTCACTTGGAGGTCGCCACTGATGATGTTACCTAGCCGGGTAATGAAACATCTGGATATCAAACCTACAACTCAGCGAGCAAACCTACACCCTAAAGTACCCTTCATTAGATGAGGCCCAAAACTGTTTTCAGAATCACAGCTGTGGTATCTGTTTTGTCTTGTAGAAGAGTCCAGGAGAAGAGGGCATAATCTCAAAATAAGGGGTAACACCCTTAATACAGAAATGAAGAATTTTGCTTTCTCTCAGAGGTAAGTGAATCTGTGGAATTCTTTGCCACAGAAAGTTGTTGAGTCTGAGCCGCTGAGTATGCTCACAGTCAAGATAGATTTTTAATCAATAAAGGAATGAAGTGTGAGAGGGTAAAGACAGGAAAGTGGAGTTGAGAATTATTTGATCAGCCATTCTCTTATTGAATGGCAGAGCAGAATGAATGGGCTAAATAGCCTACTTCTGCTTTTATGTCCTGTGGTCTTATTATGGTCTTACTCAATCCAATAAATCTTATGAAAAAAGACTGCAGATCTGTTTATTTCTGTGTATGAGAGAGATTGTATGTGTGTGTGTACGCGCATGATCTAAGAGGCATTTATAAGGCTATTACTGTTAAATTTGTAGAACTTAATTTAATTCTTTACCTGTTGTAAGAATCTAATGATCTAAAAATAAGTAGTGATTTCTTGTTAAGTAGAGAAACCTGGCCTGTGCTATCAATCTACATCTGAAAATCAGGTAGTTTGAAGATTTTACATAGCTTTAAACTTGTGTGAAAACTCCAGAAATAGCAAAGCTTGATCGCTAGTGCATAACCTCGATGCATCGCGATAATGGGTATAAGCTACATTTCCACATGAAGGAAAAGGGAAAATAAAACAGCCAATAATCTCAACAAAGTGCACATTCAACTAAAAGAGCAACTCCAACCTCCTGCCAAATAATCGTCCTGTTTCTGTTATTCTATTAAAAATAGAATTTATTACTGTTTTCAATGTCTTAAAAAGAGAAGATGTGATCCCAGCTGTTGGATTAGTCTAATGGGTTCACAGCCCAGCATTAAAAGCTTTCAAAGCCCCTGAGCTTGGTGGTTAGCTCGGCAGGGGATGATCCTATCATTGTTTCCTCTGTCTTCAAAGAAGTGTATTGTTTGCATGAGCAATGGTTGGAAAGCCAGAATTAGAGGCTTTTGTTTTCTTTCCTTTAAATTAAAACTGAACTTGTATTCACGAAACCATACAATACATTGCCAAAAGTAATTTAGGTTAAAAAGAGCTGGTGAACAATACAGGTGGCCTTGGCCATTCACTGGATCACGGAATTGGTTTCTTGGCAACTGTAGCCCAGAGTCAACCCAGTATCCTGCGGCAACTAGTTACCAATTATTGTCATACATGTCACTTTCACAGAGTTCTAGTCCCATTGACTGTCCAAAGTGGGTGAGGAGCATCCGGGAAGGCGTCTAGCACCTCAAGACTTGCTGTTGGGAAAATGCAGAAGCCAAGCAAAAACAGCTGCCATACTAACGCCCCACCAACCCCTTCCCATGGTCACCTTCTGCCCAAGTGTAACAGAGACTGCAGTAGACACCTACGCACTCACCCTGACAGTGGAACAGAGTCATTCTCATCTGTGAAGGACAGCCAATGATGAATAATGTCTATTCCAATAAGAGAAAGTAGAAAATATACCATACATGCAACACAATGCTCTTTCTGTTGTCCTAACAATGCAATTTCCTGGTTGGGCCAGCATTTCTTGCTCATTCCTATTTGCTCTTGAGAAGTTGGTGGTAGCTGCCTTCTTGAACAGGTGCAGTTCATGCATTTGTAGGTAGACCTACAATTCCAATACATATATGTGCCTTAGAAAATACTTTTCATTAGGAAACAATCTTATTGTACTAATATAACAATCTTAGCATGTATGGCACTATCACTGTACTAAATGGGACAGGCTTTGAACAGATCTAGCAACTCAAGACTGGCCATCCATGAGGCACTGTGGGCCATCAATAGCAGAATTATACTCCAGCACAATCTGTAATCTCATGGCCCGGCATAACCTTCACTCAACCGTTGCCATCATGCCAGAGGATCATTCCTGGTACAATGGAAAGTGCAGGAGGGCATGCCAGAAGCAGGCATACTTACAAATGAGGTGTCAATCAGGTGAAGCTACCAAACAGGACTACGTGCATGCCAAACAGCGTAAGCAGCGAGTGATAAACAGCTAAGAAATTGCACAAACAACAGATCAGATCCAAGCTTTGCAGTCCCATCACATCCAGTCACAAATGATAGGACACAATTAAATAACTCACTGGAGGAGGAGATTCCATGAATATTCCCATCCTCAATGAAGGAAGAGCCCAACCCATTAGTGCAAAGGATAAGGCTGAAGCATTATCACAGATGCCAGTCTTCAGCCAAATTGATTCGCTCCATGTGATGTCAAGAAATGACAGAAAGCACTGGATACTACAAAGGCTGTGGGCTCTGACAACATTCAGCAAGAGTACTGAAGACATGCTCCAGAACTTGCCGTATTCTGAGCTGAGCTGTTCCAGTACAGCTACACAATCTGAAAATATGGTGAGGTAATAAGGTACACTTCAATCCCTGCATTTTGTCAGCATTATCTCATTCCATGCAGTAAACGTAGCCTCCTTTTCAAAATGAAATCAAAATCAAAGCGAAAACAGAATCTGTTGGCAAAGCAAAATAACTTGGAATATTCATTAGGTTTCATTAGATTTTCTTGAACAATTCACCCAGGACTGGGCACACTGTTGTACAGAAAATACTCCCATTCTCTGGTTTGCAGAGAACTAAGAAATCCTGAAATCCTGAACAGCATCCACATTTGAGCAGCCAATGGTCACTATCACATGTGGCTGTTTGCTGCATTTAAATGAATCAATAAATGTTCAAGATCATCTGCATTCCCTCACTGTCTTGCTGTGGTACACAAATGGAGCAGTTTTTTTTGTTGTTAATCTCAGCAAATACTTTTCCCGATGGTTATGCAAACTACGGTTCGGTTTTCCACAGGCAGGAGTCAGCATGGAGGGAGCATGGGAGTGTGGAAGGGATGGGGAAGTAGGGAAATGGAAGGGATGAGGGACTGGAGAGATGCCATTTCTTCTAAGTTGTTAAAATTAAACACAGCGCTGGTGCACTGAGACAGGTTTCCACCCAGCCCATGGAACTGTTCATTCTGGAGTCACTTTTCCAACTCCCAGGGAACTGCACCACCTCCAAATGAAAATCCCAACTTACAGCTCACATTCTACCTGGTTAGGTTTGTGGACCTGGGAAATGTCCCAACACTGTGTTCCCAACACAATAATAAAAACCCTGACTTTTTATACCATAAATTGTATTTTAAAATACTGCAAATAACACAAATTACATCCAGTGCAAACTGAGTTTCCACAATCCTTTCAAATGATTTGAAACGTTATGCTAGAAGTAGACCCTCCCTGCCTCGTCCTCCTAGAGAATGCCTGCTATTTTCACCTCTCAGCAGGCCTGCAGGAGGGTTTTCAAATTAATTACAAATGCATTGTTAAGCAAGTTATAAAAACCTCTAAATATTAAAACAAAATTTAAGTTACTAAAGAATTGACTACAGCACACTAATGAGAGTACTATAGAGTTCATATAGTTCTTTGAATTCTGTCAGTTTCTCAAAATCCGGTTGGGCACAGGTAATAGCCTCGGCAAACTTATTAAAATTACAATCAACAGCTTAAAATAAAATTGCAGATTCGGATAGTAGATCTTTCAGAAATAGTAGCCTCTCTTTCGTTTTCAGGAGCAGACCACTTTGCTCTGTATTCTCGACACCTTTGATGTTTTTTTTCAGATTTTATGGGTTTGCATCCTTTTTAAACTTCAGGGAGAAAGAGGAGGGGTTAGGGGTTCAGTAAAAGATGTGTTTGCCTTTCAAAATGAACATGTTCCTTTAAAGATAATACATTGTGTTTTTCTTTCTTTCCAACCTAATATTCATGGACGACATGTCTTTAAGCCAATCTCTGAATTAAGTAGATGAGAACCTCCACATGAATTGATGTATATTAATAATGCTGGAAACCTGGAAAATATGACAGTTAAAAATCTAAAAATGCACAGAGGAATAAAATAATCTGAAAGGGAAAGATAAATATTGGAGGCTTTGTCAGTATGACTTTTAAACATTGCTCAAAAAAGTGACGAGTTGTCAAAACATTTTGCTCTGTCCTCATGAGGACAAAATCACAAGAATACCAAATCTAAAAGGAAACAACAATTTATATTGCATGAGAGTATGGTGCTGATTGGTTGACAAATAGACTCCAATTGATAGAAACATTGTCATGGAGAATGTACCAGGGAACAGTTAATAGGCAGAATTAAAAAAAGTCAACAGACAATCTCTCTTTTCAGCAACACTCAAGTTCAGTATTACCAAGTAACTATTAGTATCATATTTAAGAACAAAGAGAACAAAGAAAATTTACAGCCCAGGAACAGGCCCTTCGGCCTGCCAAGCCTGAGCCGATCCAAATGTACTATTTAAACCTGTCGGTCAATTCCTGAGCATCTGTATTCTTCTACTCCCCACCTACTCATGCATTTATCCAGACGCATTGTTAAATTAATCTATCGTGCCTGCGTCTACCACCTCTGCTGGCAACGCATTCCAAATGCCCACCACCCTCTGTGTGAAGTACTTGCCGTTTGTATCCCCATTAAACTTTCCACCTCTCACCTTGAAAGCGTGACCTCTCGTTATTGAGTCCTTCACCCTGGGAAAAAGCTTGTTTCTATCTACCCTGTCTATACCCTTCATGATTTTATAAACCTCAAACAGGTCCCCCTCAAACTCCTTTTTCCTAATGAAAATAAACCTAACTTACTCAACTTTTCTTCACAGCTAGCACCTTCCATACCAGGCAACATCCTCGTAAACCTTCTCTGTACCCTCTCCAAAGCGTTCACATCCTTTTGGTAATGTGGCGACCAGAACTGTACACAGTATTCTAAATGCGGCCGAACCAATGTCTTGTACAATGTTAACATGACTTGCCAGCTCTTATACTCAAAACCTGTCCATTTATTGACAGGAAGAATCAAATGTGTTGCATGAATGTGTCATTGGTCAATTTATTAGTTGAGCAAATGCAGATTACAGCTGCTGATGTTAGAGAAGCAAACTAAGAGCAATTGTTGAATATTCCAGAAGATCATTCCATGCGTGCCTTGGATTTTACAATAAAATATTGAGAAAGCTGCTTAAAGTGAATATTTTACATCCTCATGCCTTAATTATCTTTACTGTGACAAAAATTCAAAAATTGTGCATTTTCGTTTTACGAGAACTCAGAATTTATTTCCAAAGATGTTATTTCAGGGCTGTCTGCAATTGTTAAATTCTTTTGGGCCACTTAAAATTGAACTCCAGCGCTGCACCAGATGTATATTTTAAAAATATTTTGAGAACATTCTGCTGCTTATTGAATTTTGAACATTTTTTTCAAGATAATGACAAACGCATTTCACAGCACCTAACAGCACACAGAAAGATGTCAGTCAGATCGTCATGTCTCTGCTCAACCTTCAACAGCGATCTCCAAATAATAGTCCTACATTCACTCTTTCCCAAACATCTACACATTTTAAATGTATATCTAATTTCCTTTCAAAAGTTACTATTAAATCTGCTTAGCTCAAAGACATAGGCAAAATATTCAAATCAGAAGAGACAGTGAACTGAACAAATTCCCCTCAAAACCTACCAAGAATAGACATTTTTTGCTAATTATTGAGAAACCTCTGGTTCCTGATCTGCTAGTGGAAACAGTTTCTCTCTATCCATTTCATCAACATCCCTCCGGATATAAATAAGATTTTTCTTCTGCGCTTCTGGTGTTGTCCATGTGGATTTCAGCTCAAAGAGTTTACCTTGGAATCTTATGAACTTCCACAAAAAGAATATGATTCTTTTTAACTTTTTCTATTTATAGACAGGAATGGAGGTTATTTTAAAGTTATATAAAACTCTGATTAGATCCCTTTTATGGTACTGGACACCATGCCTCAGTAAACATATATTGGTCTTGGAAGGAACACAACAGAACAATGTAATAAAGACAGAGTTATGAAGACAGATTGCATAGGCTAGACTTGAATATAGATGCTTAAGTTGTTATCTCATTGAACTGTTTCATATGCCTAAATTGAACCATTTCCTGTAGTGAGGATATTCCAGAACAAGGGAGAATGACACTAAAATTAAATCTGTGTCATTCAGAGGTGATAGCAGGATGTATTTTATCCCATAAAGGATAATGCGGATCTGAAACTCTCTCTTCCAAAACTATGGAGGCTGCATTTTCGATTGAAAATTTCAGAACTGAGTTGGATTTTTTATCAGGTAAAAATATTAAGAGCTATAGAGTCAAAGCAGTTAGTTAGAGTTAAGATACCTCAGACAGCACCTTCCAAACCCATTACCACTACCATCTAGGAGGACAGAAGCAGCAGATACATGGAAACACCAGCCCCTGTAAGGTTCCCTCCAAACCACTCACCATCCTGACTTGTTGCCTTTGCTTCAGTGTGGCTGGGTCAAATTCCTGGCACTCCTGCCTAACAGCATTGTGGATCTACCCACAGCACATCGACTACAGCAGTTCAAGAATGCAGCTCACCACCACCTTCTCAGGGGCAGATGTACACCAGATCATCGTCAGCTCTCTTATGGAGGCCTATGCGATCGTGGGTTTCACACCCTGGACATCCAGAAGATGAAGGTCTGTCACCAACCTGGCCATGCTCATCAAGGTCCACAGTAAGGCCTGAGAGAACGTTGACCATTCCCAAAACATCGGGAGTTCCCTGTCAGCCAAATCAGTTATTGATAAAGAGATCCAGTACCACCTCCAGTGTGCTAGTGCAGATTTCAGTCACCCGAGGAAAACTGTGTTTGAGGACAACAACATCAGACCCAAAACCAAGATCATGGTTTACAGAGCTGTGGTGGCTCCTGCCCTCCAATATGGCTCTGAGACATGGACTGTCTTTGGCAGATACCTCAAGGCACTAGAGCAGTACCACCAACACTGCCCACACAAGCTCTGTGAATCCATTGGGAAGAAATACGCACCAACACCCACATCCTCAACCAAGCCAATTTCACCAACTTCGAGGCACTGACCTTTTTTCAGTTGATTGGCTATGATGGGCTGGGCATGTTTGCATGACCAACATGAGACTCCCCAAGCAGGTGCTGTACCCCCAGCTTCAAAACAGCAGGTGAGTCCTGTTATGAACTAAGCCAGACCCCCTCAAAACATTTCAAGAAGGTAGCCCAGACCCTAATTTTGCTATTTGACTTAAGCAAGTGTACAGTGATTCTTCCAGGAGAGAATCAGCTGGTTAGACTACTTTGTTTTAAACAAAACAGAATTTATTTACAAGATTACTGAATGAAACGCAAAGAACTGAAAAAAGAATACCAAATAACTTATCCTATCTGAAAGCCCAACAGACTATCCTAACTTTCAACAATCCCCATGAACACTTATTGGCACAAAAGATAAAATCAAACAAGTTCTTACAGGCTTGAAGTCAGACAGAGAGGGAGAGAGAGAGAGAGATGGTCCAGCAGCATTTCTTCACACACATTGCTGCATTAAAACCAAACCAGATTTTAGCTGAGCTGGGAGAACTGGCCTCTCCCCTTTCAAGATACAAGTGTTTTTTTTCTAAACTTGAAAGCCTTCTGTCTGAGGGTGTATCCATTATCTATTATCAAATTCGTCCTAAAATCCATCCAAACTCAGACTTTTCAACTTGTCTGAAAAAATCAAGGACAGCATAACCTTTAACGGAGCAGCTTCATCACAGCCCCTTGTGGACAGAGGAATCACTTCTGTGATCCCTCAAGGCCTCACTGGTGAAGTGCAGCATTCCCACAGACTCATGGGAATCATGGGTCCAAGACCATCCAAAGTAGAGAAGGAGCATTCGGGAAGGCGTCGAGCACCTCTTGACTTGCCGTTGGAAATTTGAGAAGAGGAGGTTTAGCTCCTTGAACCTGCTCTGGAAGCCAAGGGAAAACAGGGTAAGGAGCGCTCTGACACACTAATGACCCACCCAAACCTTTCCACAACCACCTTCTGAGCCAAGTGTAACAGAACCTGTGACAGCCACATCGGTCCGTACAGTCACCTACAGTCTCACACTGAGAGTGAAAAGAGAGTCATCCTTGCCTGCAAAGGACCACCAATGATGCTGATTCTCAGGGGCAAATAGGGACAGGCAATAAATGGTGGCCTGACCAGCATTGCCCACATCCCACGAATGATTGAAAACACCCTAATCAGCCATGAGCTACTTAAATCGCAGAACAGGTTCAAGGAGCTAAATCTCTACTTCTTAAATGTCCACTTATCTATAAGCTAACATAGCTGCTAGGGGAAGGAGTCAAGTTCTTTCAGTTGTACGTGGCTTCTGGCTTGCATGTTGTATAATGTCAAGATAGTAACAGTTTTCTTGGGACACTTGATGTTGTTCTGCATTTGCTGCCCTGGAGCCCATGTAATATAAAATATATCCAAAAGGGGTTACTTCATTCCTTGAGCTGACTTTATCCAACAGACAGAATGACAGTTTGTTGTGTATTTTATCAGGTGACAAAAAAAATTGAACAAAAGGTGCTTATTCTTGGATGAGTGCCCCTGAGCAATGGATTAAAAAGTCTGAATAGTGCCATTTATGACTGAAGGCATTATTCATGAATCGTTTCAGATATCTAACATGTTTCTCTTCTCCTCATTGCACAGTATTTTCTGAGCCCCCAAGACAGCCACGATTTTCAAAAATTTGTTTGTATGCTTGACTAGTACTTTAGATGGGGAAATGTCACTAAAATGAGATTTAGATTAGATTCCCTACAGTATGGAAACAGGCCCTTTGGCCTAACAAGTCCACACCAACCCTCCGAAGAGTAGCCCACCCAGACCCACTCCCCTACTCTGACTAATGCACCTAACACTATGGGCAATTTAGCATGGTCAATTCACCTAACCTGCACATCTTTGGATTATGGGAGGAAACTGGAGAATCAGAGGAAACTCACACATACACGGGGAGAATGTGCAAACTCCACACAGATAGTCACCTGAGGCTGGAATCGAACTTGGGTTGTCCTTGGCGTTGTGAGTTAGCATTGCTAACCACTGACCCACCGTGCCACCCCCTTTAATTAGTTAAGTAATATAATTTAATATTCCCTCTAAGTTCAGATATTTAAGATAATGTTGAGTCTCAGATCGAGATCAGTTAAGATTCTGCATGATATCAATAGGGTCAACAGCTCAATAGCTCTATCACTTAATTGATATGATTTTATTTTAGAAGCATACCATTCTTGAGACCAATCGGTCCTGCTGTTCCAACCTAGCTGTTTTGTATTTCCTGAGTGTAGAAAAGACCCCAGATGCAAATTGTAGGCATTATGAGATAATACCACAAAGAAAAGCAATGCATAACTAGCTGTGACCCAATGGTTGCTGGTCAAAATCCCAGCCTGGGATTTCGAGTCATAGAGTTATAGAGATGCACAGCATGGAAACAGACCCTTCAGTCCAACCCGTCCATGCCGACCAGATGTAGTCCCACCTGCCAGCACCCGGCCCATATCCCTCCAAACCCTTCCTATTCATATACCCATCCAAATGTGTGTGTATAGATTTTAATTGTTGCGCAGTGCTGAGAATTTTCAATATTTCTCACACTATGGGGCATGAATCTTACCTTTCTTTTTAGTTAAGTGTCAATTTTTGTTGAATTTCATGGAGAGTTTCTCTCAGTGAGCGTTAGAAGGTTTTCTTGTACTATCAT
The DNA here is from genome assembly GCF_004010195.1 of Chiloscyllium plagiosum. NCBI lineage: Eukaryota > Metazoa > Chordata > Chondrichthyes > Orectolobiformes > Hemiscylliidae > Chiloscyllium > Chiloscyllium plagiosum. Next base: position 15,122,884 of record NC_057713.1, read on the forward strand.
TTCAAATTCTGCTCATTAACTACCTTCCTGGCCCCTCACCTGATACTCCCATTTTCTGTAGCCACACAAATTCACCACTGACCAGAGCTCCCAGAATAGACCGGTATCATTGGCACCGGTGCTTAGCCTGACAACCATTGGCATCCAGTGCTGCCCTGCACTATTCCTGAGTGTAGATAGGTCAGCACAGTCTCAATGGACTGAAGACTTCTTCTGTGTATGACACAGTGACTCTGTGACATTTGTTCCAAGCATGTCGGCTGAGAATCCCTTTGTGGGCAGGACACCGGAGGATCTGGTGGACAGGATGGTGCAGAGGAGAGCCATCCTCATCCCCCAGGACCACCAGAGGTGACCACAATACCAGCCCAATCTGACGTTGCCATCTGGATCAATGTAATCAATGTGGTCTTTGTCACCTGGAGGATTGCCCAGTAGTGACAGAAGTGCAGTGACTTTATCCACTTTGCTGGGCCACCACGGACTCACTCTATCTCTGAGCCAACACCCACCAAGGCTCACTGTCTGTCACTCTCACCATTTCAAATAGCCACACTTCTAACTCTGCCTTGCCTCAGGGCTGCTTGCTCACTCATTCAGGATACTTCATCGCCTCCACCCCAGCTGCACCAGCACTGGCAGCTGTGTCACCCATTTTCATCTCAACCACCCTTTCTCTCAGTGTGGAAAATAAAACAATCCACAATGGGCCAGAAAGAGCTGCCCAACATTATGCCTGATTTCATGAGGAAGGATTCTGATTCTGATCACCCCAAGCAGCTGACTGATCACATACAAGCCCCAGGACTGGTGTCCAAGCCTGCCCTTGACTTACTGTGCCAGACTCCCCGACCGAAGGCTTCCTCCCTTGACTTGAATGAGGATTACTGACCACCATGACAAGCTTTCTGGTTTTGTGTTTGTGCTAAATAACAACGCAAGGCAGAAGTCATGAGAGCATGTCAACTCTAGCTGAGTTGGCAAAATGCAAGCGGCATCCAAATAGGTTCAAGGTGAGTGAGTGCTAAGAGAGCAAGTAAAATGTCCTTCGCAGCAGCATTAAAATGATACTTCCATTGTACCCTGAGGTGTAGGATATGCATGGCTTCAAGTGGTTGGGAGATGTACCAGCACGATTGGAGGGCGTAGCAAGTGTCCAATGCCAAGGTTCATGGACATTGAAGTGTGTGCAATCAGTGCCTATGGACTGTGCCCTGAGGTGCTTGTGCTGTGTGTCCAACTTGGTGATCTAGAGATGGAAGCAGAGCTGAAATTGCCAGGAAATGTTCATGTTGGACAGTCCCAGTCTCCACTTTCCTGTTGCAGTGGTAGGATAGGAAGCTGCATTTAGTGAGACAAGATCTGCAGTTAGTGAGGCTGACAACAAGCAAAAATCTTCATTAGTAGGCATTTCACTGTTACGTAGAGCACATCTTAGCTTAACACCCAGAGTTCTGTTGGAAAATGCAACTAGTCACTCCTAACATTGAATTCTAATCTGATTCTCGTATTGGCGAAAGTGAGGACTGCAGATTCTCCCATAGCCCATGTTGTACAGCCCCCTATAAAACAGCAAAATTTCTCTTTTTTGTTTTGAACACATGAATAATAATCTCACTGGCTTCCCAGTCATGTTTGGTTTGGGATGGATTCCACATGATTTTCAGTTGAGTTACAAGGTGAGCCATAACAACTGGGGCCACCTCCCCATTGCACATCCATTGGTGACACAACCCTCCTCTACCTGATCTACCATTGAGGACTTCATGGTTCATTCTGTGGCTAGAATGTTCCACTCAACCTTATCATCACAGAATGCCTGAGAGCATGAGCTTCGGATGACATCACTCTCAGAGTTATTGGAACAGGAAAGCTTCTTTACCACAACAATCTTTGGAGGAAGTACGACACTGCAAGAAGTGCCAATGTCAGTTAAGATTTTTCAAAGTTTATTAGTTTATGGAATGTGGGCATCACTGGCAAAGCCAGCATATCATGCCCATCCCTAATCACCTTCAAATGTAATTCCACCTCAGAGTAGTTGACAGTTAATCACATTATTGTGGCTCGGAAATCATATGGACACTAGAGCAGGATAACTAATAACCATCCTTAAAGTGAACCATCACCTGCAACATCTTTATGGCACCTTTACTGAGGCTTGCCTTATATTCCAAATTCATTAGTTATATATACATACCTGCAGCAGCCAGAGCAGGAATTGCACCTATGCTACCAGAGGATTAGTCTAGCCCTCTAGATTACTAGCCCAGTGGTATTATCACTACACCACCATCTGCCCATATGTTTTTTTATTCACTTGTGGGATGTGGCTGTCGCTGGCCAGGCCATTAAAGGGTATTTGTTTCTTGTCCTAGTTGCCCTAGAGAAGGTGATGGTAAGCTGCCTTCTTGAACCGCTGCAGTCCATGTGCTTAAGATTGACCCACAATGTCTGTAGAGAGGGAATTCCAGAATGTTGAGTCAGGTGATATATTTCTAAGTCAGGATGGTGAGTGGCTTGGAGGGGAACTTGAAGGTGGTAGAATTTCCATGTATCTGCTGCTCTTGTCCTTCTAAAGTGAAGTAATTGTGGGTTTGGAAGGTGCTGTCTAAGGATCTTTAAAACAAGAGCCCATCTACTCTCTCAGATGGATAAAAATATCCCTGATATTATTCAAATAAAAGCTGCAGAGTTCGTGCTGTTGTTCCAAGCAATATTCACTCCTTTAGACAACTTCACTGAAAGAGATTATCTCATTGCTATTGATGACATCTGGCTGTGAGCAAATTTGTTTCCAGATGAATTAGAACAATGGTCACACTTCTGAAGTACTTTATTAGCTGTCGATCATTTTGAGACATCCTGAAGTTGTCAAAGTCAACAAACAAGTGCACCTTTTTTCTTTCCATGTCAGAAGTTCAGCAAATTGTGTGAAGGATATCTCTATTCAAAATTTATAACTGAATGAAACTGGCTTTAGGAGAGTGATCCTACCTCTGACAATTTAATCTACACATTAAATACAACATGGCTCAAAACAGGCCAATATTCTTTGGGATGAATTCTATACAATTTTCCAACTGAATCCAACCAATTTATACCCATGATTTGGAGATGCTGGTGTTGGACTGGGGTGTACAAAGTTAAAAATCACACAACACCAGGTTATAGTCCAACAGGTTTAGTTGGAAGCACTAGCTTTTGGAGCGCTGCTCCTTCACAACCACCTGATGAAGGAAAGGTACTCCGAAGGCTAGTGCGCTTCCAATTGAACCTGTTGGACTATAACCTGGTGTTGTGTGATTTTTAAATTTATATCCAGAATTCAAATGCCCAGGCTTGAATAACTTAACTTCATGGTAGGTTAAAGAACTGTTTATCAGTATTTGCATTTGTTAAGTAAAAGACCAACTCGCCTAAATCATCCCCTGAATTAGCTTCCTTTTGTGTTGAAAGACTTGTATGATGTGGTTAAAAGCTAATTCCACACAGTGTCATTTCAAAGCATATTGAAACAGACAGTGAATCTTTCTGCAGCATTGCAAATGCTTCTTAATTTATAAAGAAGCTTCAAAGTTTGTTCAGGAATCAAAGAAAATATGGTATGAAGGGAATAAAACATCTGTGTGTCATTTACTTCTTTACTTCTGATTGCAAATGAACCAACTTAAAAAAAAGGATCAGAGTTTATCAACCATTTACCAATGGAGTGGTAACCATGGCACAGTGGTCAGGTCACCAGACTAATAATACATAGACCCATATCAACGCTTTGGTATTCAGGGTTCACATCCTACCAGAGCAGCTGGTGACTTTAAATTCAATCATTTACTGGAAATGGATATCAGTTTCATTATTGGTGACGGTGAATTTATCATTGCCTTTCCGCAAAACCCATTTGGTTCACTTATGCCCATTCAAGAAGCAGACAGTTCAGGACCGACGCTAGGGAGCACTTCTACACATAGAAGGCGGCAGATGTTTGGAACTCTCTTCCACAAATGGCATTGGATGCTGGATCAGTTGTTAGTTTTAAACCTGAGATAGACAATTTTTTTGTGAAGCAAAAGTATTAAGGGATAGGAGCCAAAGGCAAATCTAACTATGGGTTAGACCACAGAACAGCCATTTTCTCATTGAATGGCGGAACAGGCTCAAGGGACTGAATAGGCTACTCCTCTTTCTAAGTTCTTGTGTTACTATGAAATATGTCATCCTTACCTATTTGGCTTGTCATTCCAGATCAACATGAATGTGATTGAATCTTAACAGCTTTTAAAGATCGCCAAGAAAACCACTCAGTTCCAAGAGCAACTAGGGGTTAGGAAACAAATGCTGGCTTTACCAGCAGTGTGCATACCATCTGAAACAACAGACAGTCAATCAGAATCTAATGATACAATAGAAAGGAAAATCTATGAATAGTCTAACTGAGGAAGTGAAAAAACTAAGATACTTCCATTAACCATATCTAAATGCCCCACCCGACCTCCAATGTCATCTCTTACTTCAACACTATTGACATCTTGGGTAAGTCACCACTGAACAGAAGGTTAGCTCAAACCCCCACATCAACACCGTTGTTAGAACAGCAGGGACAGACTGTGCTCTGGACAGTGGTTGCTCCATATTTTCCCATTGCTTAAAATAAAATGCAATCAAATTTTTACCACTCAGTAGTTTGGGTGGAGGTCCAACAATTTACAAAACTAAACAACAAAATAGAAAAAAATGGACCAGCACCATCTTCTCAGGAAGTAATAATACATGTAGCCATGTCTGCATCATGTACAAACCAGGAAAGTTAAAAAAAATTCGGGATAGGTCCTGCCCCTGGACTCCGCTCTCGTTCCCTCTCTCACTAGCATTATGGCTGCAATGTATATTTTTTGTTTAAAGAGCATACAGTGACAATTCTCCAATCTGACCTCAACGCAACAATAAACAAGGTCTTGCTAACATCAACTACATTTGAGAAAGGACAGGAAAGAAATGGCAAGAGTCACTGCAGTGAAATTGTACAGTGAACGTTCAAAAAAAGCATGCAAAGGCTAAATATGTTTGTTTGAAGTTCCTTCCTGAAGTTACTTTAATGGAAGCATCAACACTTTTATTAGAAACAGGTTGATATCTCTGCTCAAATATTGCAGGAAAGGGTTTTTCATATGGAAATGTTCATACATTAGTCTGCCATGGGGTGCCACTGACTTGAAGAGTAACAGGGGAGAAAATTAGAATCCAAAATTGTATCCACATACCTAATGCACATTTGGACTCAATCTGCTGATGCATGATAAAAAGAAATATTCTAGTTTGCAAAAGGACTTACTTTTAATTACTTGGCAAGACAGAATAAGTGCCACATCACAATTTTTAACCATTAAGCATTTATAAATTGTAATTTATTGTATTTTAATCACAAACCTGGTAAACTTTTAAAAATAAAAATACTCTTTTTTTAAAAATTAAAACATCAATATGTAATTGTAAAACTCACATCAGCTTTACTATCACTGTCCTTTTCCCACTGCATCTTCCTGAGCATGGGAAGAATAAAAGATTTATGGTGTCCTGAAATCTGTCTTTTATAAATGGCTTATAATGCACTTTCACAGAGATAAAGACGGATTATAGTCCTTTTAAAAGAGGAATTCTTAGAGCAGAGGTTTTTTTGCAATAACATTGCTGGTTTTTGATGTGGAGTACTGTGTTATTGTGCCTTGTCTTCAAGGAAAAACCCAGATGACAGTAAGCTGCGCAGCGGTTGGAGCAGATACAAAAATATAACTCCAAAACCATCTAACAAGGCAGTGGTTTCCTTTCAAGTGGGCACGCTGGCTGTTCAGAATGACAAAAAAACTGACAGAGCTCGAGCAATGTTGACTTAAACATATCACATAAAAACAGAAACAGATGCAGATGCTCATGCACCCTCTCGTGTGCCCCAATTATTAGGTGCCAAATTGTTTATTAAGTTAATCCGTGAGGACTTTTGCTACAATCCTTTTGCTCAGCACCAATCCAAAATTATTTATCAGCTGTGAAATATGATTGAAAATATGATTTGAAATGTTATTTGAAAACTGACAGAAGGCATAAATTTCCACATGTGCTGAGATTTGCTTAAGTGAGCAGGCTGTTTCAGCTTGGCACTGGAGTCACTCATCCTGATTTTAACTCCATGCAGCATTGCCTGGTGGATGGTTGATTGAGTTGGTAACCAATTCCCTTCAGCAGAAAACAGACTGGGGTGTCTTAAAGAGTTCAACAGAGCCATGTCTATGACTCGCTGCCAGAGGTACGGCAGGAGATCACTCGAACATCAAGCAGCAAGTCACAGAACTATAGAATCCCTACAGTATGGAAGCAGGTCATTCAGCCCATCAAGTCCACACTGACCTCCTGAAGAGCAGCTCACCCCAACTTATCTCTGTAGCCCTGCAAGCGTCTCCAATCTTTTCCTCATTCCTCAGACACAAAGGGTGACATTTCATGGAACCCATACAATTGAAAAATGTGGCATGCTGGTTGATATAATTAGATGAGAAACAATGTTTCTATTCCCCAGTGGTGGGTTGGAGGTACAGCTATAGTCAACAGCATTTTAATATCAGTTGAGAGTTATGCTCATCTGTTTTGGGTTCCTGATTGTCATGCAGGCCACAAATACTCACCAGCATGAAAGAGTTTTTGGTTAAGTCCTATTCTCAAGGTAAAGTCAGCAGAGCACAAGAATCTTGTAGAACCTGGTTCACAATTGTTTTAAAGGTTACAATTATCACTCGGCTTTATGCCAGTGACAGTAAGGTAAACCAGTTTGTGTGTAAACTCTGTGACATAAGCCTGAGGATTTTAGTAGGGGTAGCATGCTATGTGGAGGAGAAAGTGAGGTCTGCAGATGCTGGAGATCAAAGTTGAAACTTTATTGCTGGAACAGCACAGCAGGTCAGGCAGCATCCAGGGAACAGGAGATTCGACGTTTCGGGCACAGGCCCGAAGAAGGGCCTGAAGAAGGGCCTGTGCCCGAAACGTCGAATCTCCTGTTCCCTGGATGCTGCCTGACCTGCTGTGCTGTTCCAGCAATAAAGTTTCAACGTAGCATGCTATGTGCTGATATCCAGAGGAGTCCTCAACAAAGATAGTCACTGACAGGACAACACATTCATACGACAAAAACTAACTTACCATCTCCAAGTGTCTAAGCAGCCTTGCCAGAGACATTGCAGGAAATGGATACTAAAGCGTTCACTGTTCATTAGTAGCCTTGTAGATTTGCTTGGAATCCTATCTCAGGGTTACAATAGCAATAGTTACAAGTAGCAATACTTTCCTAGGCACCTCATGGTTGCCTCACCATCTTTATGACCAGCTGGTTTAGTCTTTCCATCTGCCAAGGATCTCAGACCTTCTTCACCAACTATCACCATCACCTCTTCATCTGTTGGTGTATGGAACCATAGGGTGGGCACAGCTCCTCCGGTGCACTTTCTCTTCATTTGTAGTGGACTTGCTTTTCCTTCAGGATAAAGTATGAAGTGACCCTCAATCCCTTGTCTTTATGTATCCCAATCACATATACAGCCCTGTCATTCAAATGTTCCTTCTACATGCATATCAAAGGCAAACATCCAGATACTTTTGCCTGAATTTCCAGCACCAATGCTGATCATGCACTTGTTCTTCTGGCATGGTCACCTACTTACACAGGCCAGTCACTGTTGACCCTGCGCTACACTTCTGTTGAAAGGGGCATTTGCTCCTGGTTCTCATGTTTGTGAATTGGAACAGGTCACTTACATGCTTCCTGCACTTGGGCCAAGTACACCTTTCCACCCCTTAGTCACCTCTTCTGCCACCGAGGTCCCAGCAACCTTGGTCTGGTGAGAGGGTTTCCTTAAACCATCCTTGGCAGAAGACCACCTCCCACTTTCCCTAGGCAGCCTGGAGAAGAACTTGAAGGAGGGGCATTGCTGGAGATTGGACATGGAAATAGAAAACTGGAAAGGTGGAAATGAAATCAAAGTCAATGAAATTTTCCAATACTGGCAACATCAGTAAATAGCATCAATTCTGTCAACAAATGTACAATAAAAAGAGATGAGAGGATTGGAGTGGGTGAAATGGGGAATAGGGTGGGCTGTATGAGTAACACTGGAAACCAACAACAATGCAAAAATACCTAGGACTCATGCAGGTAGCCATATCCTTTTTTAATAAATGAGAGTCAAATTGAAGGTGATGTTTTCCAATGTAAGAACCTCATACATTTGTAAATTTTCCCTGTTCTGATGAAAGATGACAGACATGAAATGTTGACGCTGTTTCTTTCTCTACAGCTGCTTTGTATTTTGGAGCATTTTCTGTATTTATTTCCATAAAAGCATCATACTGCCTCCCAAGGTTTTGGGTCAATATTCAAATAATGAAACAAAGACTTATGCTAATCCTGAAAAAAATAAAGGTAAAGGTTAATCTGTCTTTGCTGTGGGAGGAACAGAACAGAAAGCAAATAGAATACTTGCCTTTATGAGCCTGTAGAATACAACAGCAGAGAGGTTGTGTTGGAACTATATAAAACGCAGGTTAGGTCACAGCTGGAATAACTGTGTGCAGTTCTGGTCACCACATCATAGGAAGGATGTGATTCACTTGAGAGAGTGCAAAGAAGATTTACCAGAGGCTGCCTAGGCTAGAGGGTCTGAGCTATGATGAAAGATTAGATAGACTGGGGTTGTTTACCTTGGAGCAGTGAAGGTGGAGAGGATTCCTGGCAGAGATGTGTAAGGTTATGAGAGGCATTGATAGGGTAGATAGAAAGGCACTTTTTGCAATAGTAAAGGGGTCAATAACCAAGGGATATAGATTTAAGGTAAGAGGTAGAGACTAAGAGGAGAGTTGAAGAGAATTATTTTCGCCCCGTGAATCTGGAACTCACTGCCTGAAAGGATGTCAGAAACTCTGGAACATTTAAGCAGCTTTTAGATATTTCTTGTGTTGTCATAGTTTCCAGAGCTATGGACCAAAAAATGGCAAATGGGATTAATGTAGTCAGATCTACGTTGACCAGTGTGGATTCAATTGGCCCAATGGCCTCTTTCTGTACTGTAAATGTCTGAGTTTATACCCATTGCAATAAAGGGTTCTGAAGAAGGACCGCTAGATCCAAAACGTTAGCTCTGCTTTGTTTCCACAGATGCTGTCCGGCCTTCTGAACTTTTCCAGCAATTTCTATGTTTGTTCCCAATAAAGAGTCCCCTCGCCCTGTGGGTCCTTAATAGTTACTAGTTCTTAGCAACAAGTTACCATGTCAATTCTGTCACCAACTGATCCTGTGGCAGTGCTAACTACACACCTACTGGAATAGAATATTATATTGGGATATAAATAACAAAGCCAGCATCATTCTGAACAATAAGCTCCTATTGTTAACAGATAACTCCTAATAGATAACTGAATGGCACCTTTATGAGAACAATATAGCAAGAAACCAACTAACTGATTTAAAACATTGCACAAAATGAAGAGGGTGCCAATGAATTTGGGAATACCAGATTTTCCAATCCTGACTAACCTAGTAACTACCAAGATAACCATTTCCGTTGAGCAGAATAACAACTTTCAAATCTCAGAAACATTATGCTTGGCTCAGGATAAAGGGTTGTGAAGATCAAGAGTAATTTTATTCTACATTTAAAAAAATCATTTTCATGTTACATGAAACTATTGTACTGTAACAGTGATAAGATCAAAGTAATGTAAAGCCCATCCCAACTTGAACCTGTTCATCACCATGGCCCTCAATAAAAATGTGCCTACTTCCCTTTAATGATTAACCTACATTTTCAAAGACAATCTTTAAACAATGAAGCCACTGAGCACTAATGCTTCTGAGTTCAATTTTATGGCCGAAATGAAACCACTGGTATATTCATTCAAAGCAGCCTGAAATGATGAATTCCCTTTGTTGCTGGGTTAATGAGTAAAATAATCAACGGTGCGACTTTGTAAAATGCAGGTAAAGTTGATCAGAGGGCTCCATCTCTTCCTGCAATCACTTATCTTACGTAACATCATCTACAAAGGAACATGCAAACAATGATAAGAAGCAGAGGGAGACTGAAAACAGAAGGATATGGTATTATAGTGGCACGCATTTACAGCAAGATCAAAGTCAATCATAAGCCACATCTGTCAAAGAAAAGTGGCGCCTGTGCTTTAAGTTGTCTAATAACTACTTAGGACCTTAACATTTGTAAAACTTTAATTTAGTTGGTCGCCTCTAAGGATTAGGGATACACATTTCATTCATTGAGTTCAGGGGGCAAAGAAAACTCAGAAACTGATTTCCACCAACATTACATGCAGACAATTGACTCAAACTATATCGGCCTTGATTCACAATGCTGATTCAACACTGATTACCTGCCCTGAAACGTAATGGGAGCTGGTGTGAGAATTACATAATGTCAATTACTGCCAGTTGCACAGAGATTGGGACTTCCTGCTGTCCTTGGTTTACAGATGCAGTGGGTAGAATCAAAAGGGTTTGACTGGAAGCACCATTCTTTGAAAGTCTCTTTCAGTGGGTAATGTGTTGTTTCCACTTTCCAATAAATGGTACTAGCCAATTGGCTTTTATCTATGGAATAAAACCAATTTTAAAGACTAATCAGCAGTGTTAATTTAATCCGTTGGTTTATTTGTTGATTACATATTCTCCATCCTTTCTGTTTTTAGTCCTTGTGTTTCCTTGTCAGACAAGCAATAGGGTTTCAGAACATAATTAACTTCCAGAAGATACATAAGAATTCCTTCTAATTCTTCCTCGTCTTGAAGGAATATGCTTATAAGGAAAACAATCCAGCCCATTTACAGAGATGTAAAACTCAAAGGGTTGATGCTAAGAAATCCACTAGCAAAGGATTTTTCTGGACAAAACAAGTTACTTAATCAGTAACCCACCCATCAGCTTAAAACATTTACTCCCATCTTTACGTGTTTTCAACGACAGCAGTGAGTACCAGCTACAAGCTACAAGGAACTCGTCAATTCTCCTTCAGTAGCACTTTTTAAATCCATGATCACTAGTGCCTAGAAGGACAAGAGCAGCAGATACATAGAAAACTACTTGCACGTTCCTCTCCAAGCCATTCACCATCTCGACTTTAAAATATACTGCTGTTCCTCAGTGTTTCTGGGTCAAAGTCCTGAAACTCCCTAACAGCACTGTGAATGTCTTGACGAGAACTCAGTCACTGAAGAAGGCAGCTCACTACCACCTTCTCCAGAGCAATTAGGGATGAGCAATAAATGCTGGTCTAGCCAGCAATGATCACATTCCCATGAAAGATTTTTTTTTCAAAACTTCCTTTCCTGACTCCCTTGTCAACTAACATTGTTAACAGTTCCTTCTCAGAGTCTAGCCCTTTCTTCTTCAAATTTGCTGTCATTACCCTCTCCGTAATAACGTCTAGACCTATGTTATCTTTAAATTAGCAGCCCATTACCAACCTTACTTTCCCCTCTAATGCCCATAAGCTTATTGTCACTCACAAATTATTGCTCATCTTTCCCAGAACACCTTGGCTTAATCTCTCTCCAGTCAGGTTTTGTCACTTTCACAGTACCAAGGAACTTCTATCAAAAGATCAACAGCTGAAGTCACCAGTGAGTCTTATGTAACTAAGATAAATGACCCATTCCCATCCTCCTGACCAATCTGTAGCCTGTGGTACAGCTGATCATACAACATTCCTCCAGTGTTTCTGCATTGTCATCCTGTTAGGTGGGATAGCACACTCAACTGCTTCCATTTTTACAATCAAGCCAGAGATTGGCTTCCCTTCCCATTTTATCCGCATGCACTACGGCTTGGTGCAGCAACTGCTCTGCACAGGACCATAAGAAATTATAGAGAGTTGTGAACACAGGCCAGTTTATCAGACAAACCAGCCTTCCATCCCTTGACTCCATCTATACTTTCTGCTGCCTCAGGAAGGCAGCCAACATCAATGATCCCTCCTACCCCTCACCACCCTGCCCCCGCCACCCACTTTATCTGCAGCTCCCCCCATACCGACCTCCAGCCCTGAAGAACGGTTATACCCAAAACGTTGACTTCTCCACCTTCTGATGCTGCCTGGCTTGCAGTGTTCTTGCAGCCCCCTGCCTGTCTACTTACTCCTATCTCCACCTGGTATCTGCAGCAGGTGACACAACACTTCTTCATTCTTTCTTGGCATGGTAGGCACTGCTGGCAAGTCCAAAGTGTGTTGCTCATCCTTAACTGCCCATGAGAAGGTTGCATGGACAGGATGGGTTGGACATCACACTTTGAGCCATCTAATTTCCAGCTCAGAATAAACGTTTTGGTGTCAAACAGGGCCTATTACTTTACACCACAAGTTGCAGTTTCATCCTGGTGTTTTATTAAATTTGACCTCAAACTAGCGTAATTGATGAAACAAATGGAGCGAATAAGGTGGAGGGTGTTACTTGAAGAACTCCCACAGGTCTTTGCAGCAGCTGTGATGACCACCCCCTCACAATCACATCGTCCACTGCATCGAGTTTAATATCAGTCTCCGGGTCACTTGCCTTGAAGTTATGAGGTAAACAATGATCTATTGTAGCTGAGGATTTGTCAAGTTGGCAGATGTTCTCCAGTCTATTTTAATGAGCCATTTAATTGCTTCTAAAGTTCAGTGCTTTTGTTTTCATATTATATTTAAACAAAATTAAATGGCTTGTATTGAACTCATCATAGATATTAACATCCTGCTATAAAATATAAAAAGCAGACTGCGGCTTATAGATCTTTATAGCCCTGCTTCTATCAATATATATCGCACCCTTTGATATTTTTTATATCTTAAGAGGTAGAGATATGCACACCCACCATTAAGTTGACATCAAAGGACTGAATGCTAAAACAGCATGCCAAGTTAAACAAGGCTCTAATGGGGGTGTTAGGTAGCAGTGCTGAACTTATACTCCATGCCCCTTATACATTCCTCACACGCACACCACCCCCTTACTGTCTGAGATTCCATTTTTCACCGTAACTCACATCAGGAGTGTGATGGAATACCCTCCACGTGTCTGCAATGAGTGCGGTTGCAATAACACTCAAGAAGCTTGGCACATCCAGGTTAAAGCAGCCTACTTGATTGGCATTACATCCATCACCTCAAACATCCACATTGTCTACCATCAGTAAACAGTGACAGCGGTGTGCACAATCTACAAGGTACACTGCAGCCAAGCTCCTTCAATAGCATCTTCCATATCCACAACATATACTATTCAAAAGGAGCAGCATCTGTAAATTTCTCTGGAAGCAGTGAATCATCCTGACTGAGAGCTATATTGCTGTTTCTTTACCGTCACTGAGTTAAAATTTTGGAATTCCCTAACAGTCAGCACCGTGGGTGTCTTATGACATACATAAGACCACAATATATTGAGAAGAACATCTGGGTAGGTAGTGTCTGATTCAAGTTTCACTCAATTTAATCAGGCATTGCAATAAACAAAGACTCTACAAGGAAATATGAAGATAATTTGCAGTACAATAAGGAAGAAGTTTTTTGACATCCAAACAAAATATAAATATTCAATTGGAATGTTATGGTGAGAGTGGCACTGTTGTTAGAGCCATGAGGCACTTGGTTTAACTGGGCAGGCTGAATGCCCAGTTCACCATCTACCATCTGCCCCTGCCATTTCCTCATCACCCACTAACAATGCTTCTCAAAACACTTGAAACTTCCCACACAACAGCTGTCCACCAGTAAATGTGGCAAAAGGGAAGGCATACTGAGATTGTCACTAGACAAATAATTCTGAGACCCAGGTAAAGTTCTGGGGAACATAAAAACAGAAATTGCTCAGCTATGTCCTGTACACAAAAAGTATAACAGATCAATGCAGTCAATTACTATCACATCAGTCTACTTTCAATCATCAGTAAAGTGATTGAAGTTGTCCAATACAGGCACAATGAGCCAAATGGTCTCTTTCTGCGCAATAACCCTTCAGTGTCATTAAAAGTGCTATCATGCACCACTTGCTCAGCAATAACTTGCTCAGTTAGGCACAGTTTTAATTCCGAGCTGAAAATGTGTTGCTGGAAAAGTGCAGCAGGTCAGGCAGCATCCAAGGAGCAGGAGAATCGACGTTTTGGGCATGAGCCCTTCTTCAGGAATGAGCACTTCCTGAAGAAGGGCTCATGCCCGAAACGTCGATTCTCCTGCTCCTTGGATGCCGCCTGACCTGCTGCGCTTTTCCAGCAACACATTTTCAGCTCTGATCTCCAGCATCTGCAGTCCTCACTTTCTCCTCGACAGTTTTAATTCCACCAAGACCACTCAGCTACTGACCTTATTACAGCCTTGGTCCAAACAGAGACCAAAGAGCTGAATTCCAGAGGTGAGATGAGAGGGACTGTCGAGGATGCATTGTCTTAAGTTTAGCATCAAGCAATCCTGAGCAAAACTGGATTCAATAGGATTCAGAGGAATAAGTCTCTGCTAATTAGAGTCATACCTGGCACCCAGGAAGATGGCTATGGTTGTTGACAGTCATCTCAGCTCCAGGACATTTCTGCAGGAGTTCCTCAGAGCAGTAGTGTCCTAGGCCCAACCATCTTCAGCTGCTTCATCAATGACCTTCCCTCCATTGTAAGGTCAGACGCACAGATGTTCATTGATGTACACACAATGTTCAGCACCTTTCACAGCTACTCAGAAGTAATCCATGTCAGACTGAGGGAGTCTTCACCTGAGTCAGATGGAGATGGAGCGCATTTCTTGTAATTTAGATCAAAGTGGGAATTTGGAGCAGAGGGGGAAAGTGGTGTTTTAATTAAAGTTCACTGGCAGAAATAAAGTCCAAATAGTGAAAGGCAAGCCTGAAATGAAATACGACGTGGATGGAGAAGACTACCTGCACTGAGATCAATGGCACCATGAGTGCAGGATAGGCAGCTGATGGTGAGTGAGATTGGTCAGTATTTCAAACTTTTAAAGTGAAAGTTGGGTATTTAGTTTCTGTTTAAATCAGTAGTCTTTTTTTCAGAGTAATAGTTTGTTAAGTTTTCATAATAAGCTCATATTTTAAGAGTAAAAATATTGAGTTATAGGATGGCAGGTCAGAAAGGAAAAGTGGAGTGTAAATCCTGTGGTATACATGAAATCATAGACATACTGTGTGTTCGAGATAAACACATTGCCCGCTGCATTAACTTGAGCTCCGGGTTTCAGAACTTGAGCAGTAACTTGATTTACTGATTTACATCTGTGAGGCAAAGGTTTACATGAATAGCATGTATAGGGAGGTACTCATGTTGCAGAGAGGTGATGGGTGCCTAACAAGCAGTCTATGAAAGCCAAGCAAGTAGTAGAGGAGTCACCTGAGTATATTGTGCTTGTTAATCAGTATTTAGTTTTGGAAACTGGAGGGAGGGTAATCATTCCTTAGGAGAATGCAGCCAGAGCTGAGCCCGTGGTACTGCAAGTTATTCAGCTGTAGAGGGGAAGAGGAAGAAAAATGGAACAGTAACAGTAATAGGGGATTAAGACCATCAGGCATTGGTGCAAAGATAGGCCATTCAGCCCATCAAGTCTGCACTGTCATTCAATGAGATCATGGCTTCTCTGATAATCCTGAATTCTACTTTCCTAACTTTTCTCCATAAGCCTTGATACCCTCACTAATCAAAACCATGTCTATCTCAGTCTTAAATATGCTTAACGATCCAGCCTCAGCAAACTCTGTGGTAAATAATTCATTATCCTCTCAGAGAAGAAATTGCTCTTCATCTACATAAATGGACAATCCCATAGTCAGGGGATCAGACAGGTATTTCTGAGGCAGTAAACATGGCTCCAGGTTGTGCATTGCCTCCCAAATGCCAAGGTTAAGGATGTTACAGAGTTGCAGGTCATCCTTCTAGGTGAGGGATATTAGCCAGAGGCTGTGGTCCACATTGATACCAATGACAAAGGTAGGAAAAGGGATGACGTTCTGAAGATAGATTTCAGGGAGTCAGGAAGTAAATGAAAAAGCAAGATTTTAAGAGCAGCAATCTCTGCACTACTCCAAGTGCCAGATGCTAGTGAGTTGAAGAACAGAAGGACTGTTCAACTGAATTTGTGGCTGAAGAAGTGTTATAGGAAGAAGGGCATCAGCTGCCTCAGGAATTAGGACCAGTTCTGAGCAAGAGGAATCTGTAAAAGCTTACAATTTAAATGGGTCTGATATTCTCCCAGGGAGATTTGGTAGTACTTTTGCTGTATGTTTAAACCCATTGATCAGAGAAATAGGAATGTGAGAGGTAACCCAAATTGGAAGGAAGTCAAGCAAGTAACACAATGTCAAAAGGATGCTCAGGTGACAGGAGAAGGAGAAACAGGGCTGGACACTGAGTATCTTTTAAAGGTAGAGTGTTGTGAATGCTCTGCTTTCAATGTCAGCAATCTAAAGGGACATGTAAATGTATGCAGGTCTGATTAAATTGTCTTTACAGAATCATGGCTGAATGGTGATCAGGGCTGGGTACTGAATATTCACAAATACTTGACTTTTAGGAAGGTCAGACAAAAAGGAAATTAGGTGGAGCTGTACCGATAATAAGGGAAGGATTAAGTACATTGGTAAGGAAGGATCTCAGAAAAGCAATGTGTGGAATCTGTTTGGGCTGAGCTAAGAAACAGCAGGAGGCTGCAAACATTTGTTGGAGTTATTTATAGACCACCAAAAGGTAGTGGCCATATGGGCATGATATTCATGAGGAGATGAGAGAAGCATACAATATGGATAACGTGGTTATCATGGATGTTTTCAATCTGCATATGGACTTGGCAAACCAATTGAGCACTAAAGCTGTGGAGGATGGTTTTCTTGAGGAGTATGTTAAGGAGTCAACTTGAGGATGTGCTGTTTAACATCTTTATGATATATTTATAAGATTCTATTTAACAATTTTGTTCTAAAAAAACATTTGGGGATGAGTGACCACAGCACTATAGAATCTTACTGTGTGTTTGAAAGTGAAGGAGTTTAATCTGAGACATGGTGTTAAAGTTGAATAAGAGAAACTATGAAGGTGTGAGGCACAAATTGGTTGAGGTAGATTGTGAAAGTACATTAAAAGGTATGACTATGTTTGTAAGTTAGCTCGCTGAGCTTTAAGGTTTGTTTTCAGAGGTTTCATCACCACAATAGGTAACATCATCAGTGAGAGTCTCCGGTGAAGCGCTGGTGGTATGTCCCGCCTCTCTATTTACAGGCCTTGGTTTCTTAAGGTGGGTGATGTCATTTCAGGTTCTTTTGTTCAGGGGAAGGTAGATAGGATCCAAATTGATGTGTTTATTGATGGAGTTCTGGTTAGAATGCCAAGCCTCTAAGGACTCTTGTGGGTGTTTTTGTTTCGCTTGTCCTGGGATCTGTGTGTTGTCCCAGTCAACGTGGTGTCCTCCTTTGTCTGTATGTATGGAAACTAGTGAGAGTGGGTCATGTCTTTTGGTAGCCAGTTGGTGTTCATGTATCCTGGTGGCAAGTTTCCTACTTGTTTGTCAAATGTAGTGGGTATTTTTTACAGTTCTTGCATGGTATCTTGTAAATGATGTTAGTTTTGCTGATATTTTCTAATGGATCCTTTAGGTATGACTATGTTTAGGCAATGGACAGTCTTTAAAGGATTATTACATGGCTTACAGCTATTATGCATTTTTCTAAGATGCAAAAACTCAAAAAATAGTCAGTCAATCATGGCTAACAAAGGAAGTTCAGGATTGCTTTCGAATTTAAAAAGACTTATAAAGAGAAAGAGCAGAAAATCTGATGATTGTAAGGTTTAGATAATACAACAAAGGAGGACCAAGAAATTGATAAGGAAAGGTCAAATAGAATATGAATGTAATCTGAAAAAAACAAAAATGTACTGTAAAAGCTTCAATATGTAGTAAAAGTGAAATAATTAGCTGAAACAAATGTTGGTCCATTATAGGCAGAGTCAGGAGAATATATAATGAAGAATGCAGAGTTGGCTGAGAGGCTAAATCATTATTTTACATCTGTTTCCACTGAAGACAATTCCATACATTTTCTAGAAGTACAGGTTACGTAGCTGCAGAAAAGTTGAAGGAAATTTGTATAAGAAGTTTGAACTGGAGAAACTAATGGGGCTGAAAGTTGACTAATCCCCGTGATATTAAATCATAACATATTGAAAGAGGTGGCTATAGAGATAGTCAATGTAGTGGTGATTATCTTCCATAGATTCTGGAATGATTCCTGAGGTATGGACAGCAGCAAGCGTTCACCCAGCTATTTAAGAAGGAAACAAGAAGAAAAAAAAGGAACTGCAGACTTATATCAGTATATATCAGTAATAGGGAAAATGCTACAATCTATTACAAAGGGAATGATAAATAGGCACTTGGATAATAATGAATTAATTGTTAGCATGGATTTGTGAATGGGAAATTATGTTTGACAAACTTGTTGGAGCTTTTGGAAGATATTACTCACAAAATTCATAAAGGAAGCCAATGGACACCTTTACCTTGATTTAAGAGTGGTTTTGATAAAGTCTCCTACAGCAGGCTGGTTAGAAAAATTGAAACACACGAGATAGAAGGAAATGTATACACATTGTTTAATGATTCACTAACAGACAGAAACTGAGAGAAGGAATAAATACACCATTCTAACAGTAACAGACTCTGATTGGAGAATGCTCACAAGATCAGTACTTGGGGCCCTGCTGTCCAATACATACCAATGATTTGGAGATGGGGATCAACTGTAAATTGACTGATTTGTGGATGATACAAAGCTAAGTGAGAATATGTGTTGTGAGGAAGATATAAACAGCTTCAGAGAATTTGGACAGGCTTATTGAATTAGCAAGATCATGTCAAATGGAATATGATTTTGAAAAATATGAAGTTATCCAGCTGACAAATGGCAAGTAACATTCACATCACACAAATGCCAGGCAATGACCACCTACAATAAAAGTGAATCAACCATCACCCCTTGACATTCAATGGCATCATTATCTTTGAATCCCCTATCAACATCCTGGTGGTTACCATCGACCAGAAGCTGAACTGGACTTGCCATATAAATACAGTGGCTACACCAAAGGCTAGGAATCCTACAGTAAGTCACTCACCTCCTGACTTCTCAAAGTCTGTCCAGCACCTAGAAGCACAAGTCAGGAGTGTGATGGAATACTCTATATTTATCTCAATAAGTGCACCTTCAGCAACACACAATAAGTTTGACACTATCCACAAGAAAACAAGGAGAGCAGGTGCAGGGGAACACAACCACCTGAAATTTCCCCTCCAAGCCATTCACCATCCAGTCTAAGAAATATATCTACCTGAAGAAATTAATTGCACAGTGCTAGTAATCTTAAATATACTTGCCTTCTAAGGGAGGTATTACATAGCCATAGGTGAGTTAAGCACTTGAAGTAGAAGATAGGAATTTCTGCTGAAGATGCTGCTTCATTACCCCATGTTTTCGTCATATTTTGCCTATATTACTTTCTTATTTTGACACACTAATTTTTCAATGAAATAAAGAAAACAAATTAGTAAATTCAGTTTGCATTTTACACTGTTTCTTTCAAGATAAAACTTTCCAGTCTTCAAATTCTGCTACTCAGTGTTTGTGTTTCACATGAATCTGCTCCTGCCTTTTAGGAGGAGTTAATAAATACTTAATATAGCTGACAGAAACTTGCTCCCCATTATATCAACAAGTTGGTAAGTGATCTTGTGGTGCAGTGATAATATCCCTACCTCTAAGCCAGGAGGCCTGGGTTCAAGTCACATCTGCTTGAAGGATATGTGATCACACCTCAGAATTGATAGATTGATCAATCATTTATTTATCATAGAAACTAGGGTCATAAATGTAAAACTGTCAATAATAAATCCAATACAGGATTCAAGAGAAACATTTATACCCATGGTTTATATAGAAAGTGGAACTTGTTACCAAATAGAGTAATTAAGTTGAATAGAATGGGTACATTTAGGGGGAAGCTACAAAATGTGTGCCTGTTACAGCACACTCAGAGAATCCCAGTTGCTCTGGCAACACATGTTTGTATGCATGTTCTAGTCTGGAGCTTGAAACAATGACGGTAAAGTCTCCAGCTTTCTATCCATCACACCAATGTCTTACCACCTGTATTAGTATGTGTTGGAAGGACTTGTAGTTTGATGTTTAACCTGTTTGACTGCTTTATAAATACACATCTTGCCATTAAGTCGCGAAGCTTTCACACCTAATTTAAGGAATGTCACAGTCATTGAAACATATTGTTTTTGCAGATAGTTAAATATCTAAAATAATCCATGACAATTTCCCAAATCACATCAGTATAAATACGTACTGATTGGTGAGGGAGAAATGAGTTTTGATTTCTGGGACACTAGTCACTGTACTAAAAGATGTCGCCTTGAAATCGTGTTCACCTGAAACATGTTGAGACCAATGTTCTGGTGAATTATATAATAAGAGCAATGAAGAGAGCTTTAAGGTAAAAAGTGGAGTAAAGGGATCAAGTTTAGGAAGAATTGAACTACTGTATTGAGAAGACGAGGGAAGAAAGTAAGTTCGGAGTAAGGGAAATTGTGATCATGGTGCCAGTAAAACACGCGAGCTCTCAAATTTGGCTCAGGATCATTTAAGAAGCTATCTCTCTGAAATAGGGACTTCTTTTCTGATAAAGGTTTCTGATAAAGGTTCCTGAGTGATCAGAGATGGCAGGAAGGCACAACCATAAGAATGCAACAGTAGTTAGAGATTCAGGCTACAAAAATATTTTTAAAAAACTAAATGTGACATTTGAATGTACATAGCATTCATAACAAAACAAGAATTGACAGTGCAAGTGGAAATAAATAGCCATTACAGAGACATGACTACAAGATGAAAATGACTGGAACCTGAATATTCAAGGAAACATTCAAAGGGCCAAATGGCCCGCTGCTCTCCTAATTTATATGGTTTGCTGTTCATACTGCTCATAACTCAATGCATCAAGAATTTAGTCCATAGTGCCTTCACTGAACATGGAAAACTAATACAAGTCTGAATTGCCAAACAATCTTAAATTATAATGATATGAAGTATGCAACTTAACATTTTAGACCCTTCTGCCTGACCAAAAAAGGCAAGTTTCCAAAATTATGAGCGTGAATGGAACATGTAAATTCGTCCTGTAAAAAGCCTGACTCTTTTAAACACAAATGTTTACCTTTCACAGTTTGAAGCAACCAAAAAGGGGGGAAAGATTCATAGAATGTAAAGATCAGCGTTCCAAAAAACCATGGTGCCAGTAAAACACGCGAGCTCTCAAATTTGGCTCAGGATCATTTAAGAAGCTATCTCTCTGAAATAGGGACTTCTTTTCTGATAAAGGTTTCTGATAAAGGTTCCTGAGTGAACCTGAAAAATGTCAGTGAAAAATTGAATAGTTCCCATTATTGGTGCAGCGTTGTTTTATAGAAGCGACTGGCACTCGCTCATGTAGAATAGCGATTTATCGTCACGTGTATTTTTACAGACAGTACTATGAAAAGTGTTATATGTCCCCATGCCACAGCACCTGTGTTAATTACATAAAATATAGATAAGAAAAAAATGTCAAAATTAAGGCAAACTTCATCTCAGAGCAATTTAAATTTGAGGAATGCTGATTAAAATGACGAATGCTGGAATACTTGGAAGCCGCCGCCAAAGAAGACCTCCCATGTCGTTGGAGCAGGAAGAAAACTTCATTTGTATTAATATAGTATTCACCCCAGTGCAAGCCGCACAACTGGAGCTGAACGTTCAGAAGTGGACCTAGTAGCATGTGTATGTTCCAGATTCCTGCATTTCTTAAAGGCAGCCTGTCCCTCTTGAAAAGGAACTACAATCATTAAAAGGAAATTCCTGTAAACTGACTGTAATGCAATGACCATGAGTAGAAGCTTACATGATGCTCCGTAGCAAACGTTGAGAGAGAGCACTCACAAGATTCCCAGATGCAATGCTGCTGGCTTTTGGGATGGAGGTCAAAAGGAGAAAAATGGTCATACTTCTGTGAGGAACCAGGATGTTCTCAAGGGAACGTCTTCAAAATAGGAATGGAGCTGGTGGCCTGGAAAGTCAATGCCCACTGCCTGATCCCAAGGACCTAACCGCAGTGCAACAAGAATGTCGATGACTCCAGACGAATTATAAAGATCAGTGAATGCATCTTGAAAGTTTATCTTTACAGACTGCCCAGCCAAATTCTCACAATGCTCAACAAACCACAATCCCATCGTTCAGTCACCAGCAGCTGCTGGCAATCAGCACTCAGGGCTAACACCTTCCAATGTTACCACCCTCACGTTGACCTCTTGTAGCTCTCCAGCTTTGAAAGCCATATCACTGTGTAACACCATCACCAACGTTTGGTCTCTCTCAGGCAGGACAAGAGCAACCAGCTCAAGAAGGTAAACACAGACAGCAGTGAACAGGCACAACTGCACCAGCTTCACAGCGTTAGGAGGTGAATGTGCTTCAGGGCACTTGCTTTCTGGTATTTTCAAGAACATTCAGGGGTGATAGTAATGTCCTGCCTGATGCCTCTTCTCAACTCCCTTCACCTTCTTTGCATGCTGCCAGGCATGATGGGAAAGCTGCTGATGGTTTAATGATGGACTTCGGAATTGAGAATACTGAGAGTCCAGAGGCAGTACACTCCTATTAGTATGAAGGGCAAGGCTGGTATGTGTAGGGAATTCTAGATGACTAGATAAATTGAGGCTCTGGTCAAGAAAAAAGGAGGCATATTGGCAGTTACAGACTGCGGGGATTGAGTGAATCCCTTGAGGAGTGTAAGGGCAGTAGAAGTATGTTCAAGAGGGAAATCAGGATGGCAAAAAAGGGAACATGAAGTAGCTTTGGCTAATAGGGTTGAGGAGAATCCAAAGAGATTATAAAAATACATTAAGGGCAAAAGAGTAACTACGGAGAGAATAGGGCCCCTCAAAAACCAACAAGGCTGACAATGTGTGGTACTGCAGGGGATGGGTGAGATACTAAACAGTATTTCACATCAGTATTTATTGTGGAGAAGGATATGGAAGCAACAGATCTTGGAGGAATAAACTTATCATCGCTGTATCCACCACGATCAGCATTTTTGGGATTGCCATTGACCAGAAACTGAATTGGATCAGCCAAATATGTGCTGAGGCTACAAGAGCATGTCAGAGTCTGGAGATTCTGCAGCAAATAATTGAATTCCTGTTACCCCAAACCTGTCCATCATATCCAAAGCACAAGTCAGGAATGTGATGGAGTACTCCCCACTTGCCTGGATGAGTGCAGCTCCACTCAAAAACACTCAAAAACACTCAACACCATCAGAACAAAGCAGCCCATTTGCTCACTCCACATCCTTAAACATTCTCTCCCTTTACCACTGACGCTTAGTAGCAGCAATGTGTACCATTTATAACATACACTACTGGAACTCACCAAGACCTGTTGAACAGCAGCTTCCAAACCATCTGGAAGTACAAGGGCAATAGATAGATGGGAACACCACCACCTGCAATTTCCTCTCCAAGTCACACTCCTTCCTGACATAAAACTTCATTGTTTTTCCTGCACCATGGGTCAAAATTCTGAAACTCTCTTCCTAACAACATTCCCAGCAACAACAGCACACAGACTGCAGCGGTTCAAGAAGGCAGCTGACCATCATCTTCTCAAGGGTAATTAAAGGTGGGCAATGAATGCTGGCCTGGACTTCACTGTCCACATCCATGGATTAAAAAATAAAAGATGCACATGCCCATTTAAAACACAATCATGCCTACTGCCCACAATCCCAAACAGTGCCTTCTCTCCCAGAAAGTTACTCTAGGCCCACATTCACAACGGTATCTTACCTCTTCAGCGGGGTGCCCTGGCTATCCAAAAGAAATAGCTTGAGAGCAAATCTGTTCTTACCTGGTCTAAACTCCACATTTTGGATTCCACATTCCAGGAACCCCAAAATCTGCTTTCATTCCAGGATTTGAGATTCCCAACTTTTCGCTTCAACGAAGATGCTCTCTGACATGGTAAAATCTACACTGCAATATTTCAGCCCTTTTCATATTAGCTGGAAACCCTAGTAATGTCCTGCGCTGGCAACAGAACACAATTGAAATGTGTTTCTTTTTATCAATAAACTTGAGCATTTTTTTCCCAAAACCTAGTTCATCTTTTCTTCACTAAAACTGCATTCCAAAATCCACAAACACACTGAAGATAGAAATTAAAATGTGAGGAAAGACTGGGTGTTGTGAAACATTTGGTCCTTTCTGCTCTTGTGCTATGTCCGAATTCAGTCAAGAATAATTATGCATTTAACTCCTGGCTGTAAGGATTGTAATTGAAATGATAGAAAGACATACAGTAATATGGTGTCTTACGTGATTTCAGGGTTTCCTAAAATCCTTCTGTTTAGCATAATTGCTTTTTAAATATAAGTTTTTAAGGATGTGGACATCATTGTCAAGGCCAGCATTTGCTGCTCATCATTAATTGCCCTCTAACAAATTGGCTCACCAGGCAGTTAAGAGTTGAATATACTACTATGATTATGAAAGGGGCAAAACATTTGCCATGGCAAGTTCACACGAACAGTGAAAAATAAATGGTCAGCACATCTACTTTAGGTGTAGGTTGAAGGGTCAGTATTGGCCAGGGAACTGAAAGATTCTGAACAAAAAAACAAATAATTGTGGATACTGGGGCTCTAAATAAAAACAGAAGTAGCTGGGAGAAACTCAGCAAGTCTGGAAGCATTTGTGGAAAGAAAGAGGAGTTAATGTTTTGGGTCCAGTGCTTCAGAGGTATTTGCCTGTTCTTCTTCCAATTGTATCTTACCTCAAGATTTAGAGGAAATCAGTTATCCAGAGGTGAATGAGTTCAGGGACAAAGGAACCAAGCAACTGCGGGAGAATAAAGAGTGAAGTCTGGGGAATATGTCTCAATCAGAGAGCCTGGAGGTAAGGAGTGGAGAATTGAAGGGATCAGCACAGCAGTCAGAATTCAGGGAGACAGAATGTGTCAGGCAGCGAGATTAAAAGAAGAGTAACATCAGTGGAAGGGAATTTGCTGATTGGCAAATAGCTGTTGAGTTTTGTTTTAGTTAGTTTTTTTCAAAGTCTTCAGTTTATTTCTCTTAAGTTTATTTAGTCAGTTTAGGAAGAGCAGAGTGCCTCAGTCCTGTGGAATGCATGTCTTCTGCCATGTGGGATGCTTCACGTGTCCTGAACAACTGCATTTACAGAAAGCTTTGTCTGCTGGACCAGCTCAAACTTTACATTTCGAGGCTGAAGAAGCAGCTGGTGTCACCAAATTGCAGCCGTAAGGCTTCGAGCTCTGTGGATTAGTATATTTCTGGAACATGCATGCTCTCGTCTGGAGCTCTCGACAGTGACAGGAGAGTATCCAACTTTCTCTCAATCATATCAATTTCTTACAACCTGCTGCGGCATGTGTTAGAAGGATTTGTATTTTGATATTTAACCTACATTTCTGGATGTGGGCCCACAACAGCAGAAGGCAGAAAGGGACTAAGTCATGCCCAGGCAGTCAAACAGGCTCAGCAGGTAGCATAAAGTTCTCTTGTGTATATCTCAAGCTCCAAATACTGTTCAGTTTTGAACTCTGGAGAAAGTAATGGGTCTTTGGAGGAATACATCACAGCCAAGTCCCTGATATCATTGGGGGGGCTCAGTTTTCCAAGTTGGGTGACCTTGCCAGGGAAAGATCAGGAAATCAATAGCATTAATGAATCCAATAGGTAAGATATAAAACAGGCATATCGATAACAGCAGTTGTGAATCCAGGATTGTATGTTGCCTCCCTGGAGTCAGGATCAGGGATCTCACTGAATAATTGTAGAATATTCTGAGGGGGAAGGGTAGAAAGTAAACAGTTGACCTTGACATGTATTAGTCTGAAGAAATAAGTCAAAAGCCAGGTGAGGCAGATTTCAGGATCCAGGGAAGGAATTAAAAGATAGGAGCTCAAAGGAAGTGTCATGATGTGAGCTGATAGTATTACTGGTCAAGTCTGAGCCCAGAGTGAGGCCTGTTTGATAGACTAAATGTTTATTTTATGGTTTACTGTAGAAGCCAGTTACTGAAAATATTCACAGGAGATTTCCAATATATTGCTAACAGAAGAGCATAAAAGTTTATAACCCAAAAGTAAACCAGAAACTATAATGTGTTAAACAAGAACTATAGATTGATCTCACTACAAACATCAGAAAGGAACATTCACCCTTTAATCCCAGTGACACCTTACAGGCACTCAGACTCAGTGAAGAGTCAACCGTATGTTGACACGAAACTGACACGGTTGTCATCAGATTCCTAGCAGCCAACTGTTACATATTCACTCGACGGTGTTTACTTCTGTTAAAGGCACTCCCTGAGACCCTTGAATGAAACTGTTAATTCAACTCACTATTGCTTAACATGAGTTCTCCAAACACATGTATTCAACAGCTTTCTAGATTATCTTCGCTTCTGACATCCTCACAACCTCTGTTTCTGAAGCTTTCTTCTCACTGACTCTTAAGCAACTCAGAACATCTCCTGGGCCCTGATTGGTTGGCGACTACTACTAACAGCACCCCTGCTGTAGGGACCTTTTCTTCCTGCATGACCCTGCATCATGTTGTAAAACTTAAATTAGCAATTATCTTGCCAGGTGGCTTGCTGGCTATTCAGCTTAAATAACATGTTGCCTTGTAGATGCTGTTTTGAACTCACTGTTCAGAATGACTTTCTGATCTTTAAAAAAACAGGCAAACATTCATAGAACTGAAAACAAAAGTCAATTTTCCTCCATCTTAGAAACTAAGTTTGGTTATAAACTTGTATCATGCCTCCCCACAGAGAAAAAAAATGGAAAGGGTATTGTTAAGAAGCAATTTTAGTTTCTATTATATTTACTTATACAGATTTTACTTTGGCAGTCACAATATATTTACATTATTTACAGAGAACTTTCCATAACAATCATATTCTATAACAAGTCCATTTTGAGCATAACATTCAATTCCTGCCTTATTTTCTCTTGTTGAAGCAGCTGCTATGATCTTGTCTCTTCATGATACATGAATGAATGAAGGTATGAAGCCTTCCTAGAAGAGTACGAGGGTTACGGTCCGAACAAATACTGGCCAGTTACCTCAGTTGGCTGGTTTGTGATGCCAAGTGATACCGACTGCATGGGTTCAATTCCCACACTAGCTAAGGTTATAATGAAAGATTCTCCTTCACAACCTCTTCCCTTGCCTGAGGCATGGTTACCCTCAGGTTACACCACTGCCAGTCACCTCAATTAGACAAAGGAGGGGAGGGGAATATTTGTCTGGTCATGGCAGCCCACTGGATGTGACAGAAATGGCAGCTTGGATTTGGAGGCTGGTGGGGTGGTAAGTGAGATCCAGGAGGATCCTATCGGTGTTGGAGGAAGGAAGGGTCGAGGGTAGAAATGTGGGAAATGTGTCAAACATGACTAAGGGCTCTGTCCACCATGGAAGGGGGAATCCTCAGTTGAGGAAAAAGTTGGGCACTTCTGAGGCATCACCCCCAGTATTTGTTCGGACCATAACCCTCGTACTCTTCTAGGAAGGCTTCATACCTTCATGGAAGGTGGCATCATCAATGTTTCAAGAGCAATATGAGTCTTCTTCAGAATTGAAAAGGGTTTGGGAAATAATAGTTTTATACTGCTAACAGAGCCTGAAGAAGAGAAGGTTATTAGGTGGTGTGCGGGCTCGGTGCAAAAGGTAAAGGGGTTGCTGTTTTAGTGAAAGTGAAGTAGAGAAGAGGTTAGGCTCTGAAGTTGTGGAAGTCAACATTGAGTCCTAGAGATTAGAAAGTGCCCAAGCGGGAAATGAGTTATTGTTTCTCGAGTTTGCATTGTTGGAACATTGCAGCAGGACCAGCAAAGGAATGCTAACCTGAGAGCAAAGTGATTTATTGCAATAGAGACCAACTGGGAGGTCAGGGTCAATTTGATAGTCAAAGCAGAGCTGCTCTGCAAAGCGGTCACCCAGTCTGCGTTGGGTCTCGCCAATGTAACTAAGACAATATTGTGAGCAGTGAATGCAATGGACTAGATTGAAGGAAGTAATGCAATAGACTAGATTGGAGGAAGTAATAAAGTAGACTAGATTGAAGGAAATACAAATAAAACTTTGCTTCACCTGGAGGTATGTTTGGCCTCTTGGATATTGAGGAGAGAGCAAGTGAAGGGCCATGTATTCACCTTCTGCGATTGCAGGGGGAGTGAGGATGTTTTAGGAGTAACAGAGGAGTGGGCCAGGATGTCACAGAGTGAGTGGTCCTTGCGGAATGCCGACAGTGGAATGGAGGGAAGATAGGTTTGGTGATGGCATCTTCTTGGAGGTAGCAGAAATGGTGGAGGATGATCCATTGAATGTAGAGACTAGTGGGGTGGAAAGTGAGGACAAGAGAACCATTATTGTTGTTCTGGGAAGGAGGGGGAGAGATCAGGGCAGAAGTGCAGGAGATGGTTCAGAATTTGCTGACGGTCTTGTCAACCGAAGCTGGGATGAAGTTGTTCAAACGAGAACGAGCTCAGCCAGGTGAGGGTGCTGGTGTTTGGAGACTGGGCAAGTCTCTTTACAAGGAAGGAGCTGAGAGACTTCAGAAATGAAATATTGAGGGACTGTCATCTGACAGCTTTCTTCTCAAATCTCTGCAAACAGCATAACCATGGTGTGGAATTCAGCAATGTTACTAATGGAAAAGGAAGTAGCAATCTGTACAGCCAAATTCATCACTAGTTCAGCCTTCACATAAAGGAAACCTCCAACCTATGCTACATCACAGCATCTTCCAGGTAGACCCCTCTCACACTTTTATGAACCTTATGTTTGCAAACATTTTCATAATTGCAGAAAACTAGCTTCCAGTCCAGCAATGCCCAATACTGAAAGATTAGATCCTGTGTTCAGAGCCCTCTGTGGCTTTTCCCTCTCTCTGTCAGCCCCACAAACCTGCCAGAATTCTGAGTTCCCTCACTTCAGACCTTTAGTGTGCCTGAAATATCGGTTTTCTGCTGATGGGACCTGCGCCTTCAGCTCTGAGTTCTAATCTCTAATATTCCTCCCTAACCTCACTGCCTCTCCACCATCTTCATGTGACATCTCAAAATCCAATTCTTTAACTAAGCTTTGGTTCCCTTAACCTTGCATCTCTTTACTCAGCCCTGTGTCAAATTTCACATGAGAATATGCACATAAAATGAAGGGCATAGTTGGCTACATTATGGGTGCTATATAAATGCAAATTGTTGTTAGAAATCTTACAGTAAATTTTAGACTGTTCCTTTTGGAACCCCCAACAGACTAGAATATATAATGATTCATTCTCTATAAGTTATAGTTCAGCAGGATCAAACAGTTTACCAAGACTTTTATGAGTTTTGGAATTATTTATTTTAAAGCTGGATTTTCTGGATAAGAAGTATGTGCCTGTATTTTTCTTGCTCTCAATTCTTTCAACACATCTCTTCCAGCTGCAAGCAGGGACTCAGTAGGAAGCTAAGGCGCAGCGTGTAGATGAGAATAGAGAAATCCAAGTATATATCAGTGATAATGGTGTGGCAGCAGCAATGGAAGTCTTTGCTGGTGATTCTCTGAATTCCTGATTGGAGTTTTTTAACAATTGTCTTATATTTGCAGCCTCTGGTTCTGATCTTACTTTCAAATGAGAATATCTTTACATTTGTTCTTTCATGATTTTAAAGAACTTAATGTCACTCCTCAATATTCTAGAGCAAATCTTCTTCACTCTTTCCTGATCGGTATAACCTCTCCAATCAGGTATCATTCAGTTGTTATTTTTCACCTTCTCCAGTTCAGAGACAAGTTGGAAATCTCTGCTTTCATGATGTATGCTTCAACCACTTCTCCTTCTTCCACACTTGTTCCTGTTCATTGTAATGGTGGAAACCTTCAACGGCAAATTAGAAAGGTGCTGGAGAATCTTCAAAATTGTTATAATGCTGAAGGAGGCCTTTGACTGCCAGCACCTTCCCCTGCCACCACAGGAATTAAAAAAACCTGTGCCCACACCTACCCTTCACCTCCGACCAAAACCACAAAGGATACTTCCATATTCATCAGAGTTTTACCTGCGCTTCCACAAATGTCATCTACTGTATCTGTTGCTTCCGATGCGGCCTCCTCTACATCAGGGAGACAGGATGCCTACTTGCAGAGCGCTTCAGAGAGCATCTCCGGGACACCCGCACCAACCAATCCTACCGCCCCATGGCCAAACACTTCAAATCATCCTCTCACACATCCAAGGTCATGTAGGTGCTCCTCCATCGCTAACCCAACCACCTGACACCAAGGGGAAGACTGCCTCATCTTCCACCTTGGGACCCTCCAACAACACAGCATCAATGAACCAATCCTACCGCCCCATGGCCAAACACTTCAAATCATCCTCTCACACATCCAAGGTCATGTAGGTGCTCCTCCATCGCTAACCCAACCACCTGACGCCAGGGGGAAGAATGCCTCATCTTCCACCTTGGGACCCTCCAACAACACAGCATCAATGTGAACTTTATGAGTTTCCTCATTTCCCCTCCCCCCCACTTTATCCCAGTTCCAACTTTCCAACTTGGCTCTGCCCTCATGACCTGTCCTACCTGTCTATCTTCCATCCCACCTGTCTGCTCCAACCTCCTCTCTGACCTATCATCTTTACCCCAGCTCCATCTACCTTCGCACTCTCAGCTACCTTCCCCCCAGCTCCATCCCCCTCCCATTTATCTCTCCACCCCCAAGGCTCCCAGCCTCATTCTTGATGAAGGGCTTTTGCCCGAAACATCGATTCTCCTGCTCCTCAGATGCTGCCTGACCTTTTCCAGCACGACACTTTTGACTCTGATCTCCAGCATCTTCAGTCTTCACTTTCTCCTTTGGCTCATTGTGTTTGCAGAAGCCCTCTAATCATTTTAATTCAGTGCCTTTACCTTATAACCCTGCACATTGCTTTTATTTAAACTAGACCAAAAAATTAGACAGGAATCTCTTGAAGAGCACAAAGAGTGTAGGGGCATTCTTAAGAGGGATATCATGAAGGCAAAGAGAGAAATATAAGATAGCATTGGCAGATAAGGTTAAGTATAATCCACAGAGATTCTACAGTAAATTAAAAGCAAAACACCAACTACAGAGAGAATAGGGCCCCTCAAAGATCAACTCTGCAACTGGATCCTCAGTTTCCTGACCTACAGGCCACAATCAGTGAAGATTAGAGACAATATTTCATCCTCACTAAAACTCAACACTGGAGACCCTAAGGGTACTCAGCCACCTACTGTACTCACTGTATACCCACGACTACGTCGCCAAATACCAGACTAATGCCATTTACAAGTTCGCTGATAACATCACCATAGTTGGTTGAATCTCAGATGGTGACGAAATAGATTACAGACAGGAAGTGAAAGACCTGGAAAAATGGTGCACTCAGAACAACCTAGCTCTCAATGCCGGCAAACCAAGGAACTCATTACTGACTTGCAGCAAGATGCTACTCATGTCCCCCTACACATTAACAGCACAGAGGTGAAATAAGTGGAAAGTGTCAAGCTCCTGGGAGTGGTCATCCACAACAAGCTTTCTTGGACTCTTCATGAGAAAACACTGGTTACAAAGGCCCAACATCTCTTCTTCCTCAGGCAGCTGAGGAAATTTGGCATGACGGCGAATACCCTTGCCAACATTTATAGGTGCGCCATTGAGAGCATTCTGGTGGATGTATCACTACCTGGTATGGCAACTGTACCATTCAAGATTGGAGACGGTTACAGAGAGTGGTGAACT
Organism: Chiloscyllium plagiosum; assembly: GCF_004010195.1. Taxonomy (NCBI): domain Eukaryota; kingdom Metazoa; phylum Chordata; class Chondrichthyes; order Orectolobiformes; family Hemiscylliidae; genus Chiloscyllium; species Chiloscyllium plagiosum. Next base: position 15,154,844 of record NC_057713.1, read on the forward strand.
CGGCCTGGACAATCACAAAGGCCAACCTCCAACTATAGAATCCACTTACCAGGCCCACTGTTAAAGACAGGCCACCAGCATTCTCAAACATCCATCCCACCCTGGAAATGTTTTTCTACAACCTCTACCACAGGGGAGAAGGTACAGAAGCCTGAACACACGCACCAGCCAATTTCAAAACCGTTTCTGCGCTACTATTGTTAGAATACTGAATGGACTCACAAACTCTTAACATTTACCTCTACTGTGTTATTGTTTTTGCTGCTGTTTACCCGTTATTTACTTATCTATGCTACTTAACTCTGTGATCTGCCTGGATTGCTCGCAAGAGAAAGCTTTTCACTGTGCCTTGGTACACCTGACAATAAATTCAATTCAATTCAATTCAATTCAAAGATCAATGAGGTCATCGATGTGTTGAACCTCAGGTGATGGGAGGGATATTAAATGAATATTTCCCATCAGTTTTTACTGTAGAGAAAGAAATGGTGGCTAGAAAACTCGTGGAAATAAATGTCAATGTTTTGAAAACAGGTCACATTTCAGAAGAGGAAGTACTGGAGGTCTTAGAAAACATAAAGGTGGATAAATCTCTGGGACCTGATCAAGTATATCCCAGGACATTGTCTGAAGAAATTGTGGGGCCCTGAGCAAAGATATATGTACCAACTATAACTATGGGTGAGGTGCCAGCATTGTGCCTTTAATGAAGAAAGGCTGTAAGGAACCATAAACCTGTGAGTCTGACATTGGTGGTGGGTAAGTTGCTGGATTCTGAAAGATAGGATTTACATGCATTTGGAGAGGCAAGAACTGATTGGGAATAGTCAGCATGGTTTTGTGAAGGGAAGTCATGTCTCACAAATTTAATTGAGATTTTTGTGGAAGTAACTAAAAATATTGATTGAGGGCAGAGCGGTAGACATTGTTTACATGGACTTTAGTAAATTCTTTGACAAACGTCTGCATGGTGGACTAATTATTAAAATTAGATCACATGGGATTCAGCGTGAGCTTTCCAATTGGATCAAAATTGGCTTGGCGATAGGAGACAGAGGATGATGGTGGAGGGTTGTTATTTGGACTGGAGGTCTGTGACCAGCATGTTCCACAGGGATTGGTACTGGGTCCACTTTTGCTTTTCATTTATATAAATAATTTTGATGAGAATATAGGAGGCATGGTTAGTAAAGTTTGCAGATGACACCAAAATTGCTGGTATAGTGGACAGTGAAGGAGTGATCTAAGACTTCAAAAAGATTTTGATCAAATGGGTCAATGGGCTGAGGAGTGACAGATGGAATTTAATTTGGATAAATGTGAGGTATTGCAATTTGGTAAAACAGCTAAGGACAGAACTTGTACAATTAGTGGTAAAGCCCTGGGTGGTGCTGTAGAACAGAGAGACTTCGAAGTTCATGTACATAACTTTTTGAAATTTGCGTCACAGGTAGACAGGGTGGTTATGAAGGCATTTAGCATGCTTGCCTTCATTGCTCAGATCTTTGAGTATAGGATTTGGGATGTCGTGTTGAGGTTGTACAGGATGTTTGTGAGGCCTCTTCTGGAATATGGTTTGCAATTCCAGTCACCCTGCCATAGGAATAATATTATTAAACTGGATAAGTTTCAGAAAAGATTTACCAAGATATTGCCAGGAATGGTGGGTTTGAGTTATAAAAATAGGCTGGGACTTTTCTCATTGGAGCATAGGAGGTTGAGGGGTGACCTTATAGAGGTTTATAAAATCACAAGAGGCATAGATAAAGTGAATAACAAGGGTCTTTTCCCTAGGGTGGGGGAATTCAAAGTTAGGGGACAGACCTTTTAAGGTGAGAGGAGAAAATTTTAAAAGGACCTCATGGAATACAGGGAGAACTAGCCATTTGGATACAGAACTGGCTCAAAGGTAGAAGACAGAGGGTGATGGTGGAGGGTTGTTTTTCAGACTGGAGGCCTGTGACCAGTGGAGTGCCACAAGAATCGGTGCTGGGTCCACTACTTTTTGTCATTTACATAAATGATTTGGATGTGAGCATAAGAGGTACAGTTAGTAAGTTTGCAGATGACACCAAAATTGGAGGTGTAGTGAAGAACGAAGAAGGTGACTTCAGATTACAACGGGATCTTGATCAGATGGGCTAATGGGCTGAGAAGTGGCAGATGGAGTTTAATTCAGCCAAATGCGAGTGCTGCATTTTGGGAAAGCAAATCTTAGCAGGACTTATACACTTAATGGTAAGGTCCTAGGGAGTGTTGCTGAACAAAGAGACCTTGGAGTGCAGGCTCATACCTCCTTGAAAGTGGAGTCGCAGGTAGGTAGGATAGTGAAGAAGGCGTTTGGTATGCTTTATTTTGTTCGTCAGAGTATTGAGTACAGGCGTTGGGAGGTTATGTTGCAGCTGTACAGGACATTGGTTAGGCCACTGTTGGAATATTGCGTTCAAGTCTGGTCTCCTTCCTATTCGAAGGATGTTGTGAAACTTGAAAGGGTTCAGAAAAGATTGACAAAGATGTTGCCAGGATTGGATGATTTGAGCTACAAGGAGAGGCTGAACAGGCTGGGGCTGATTTCCCTGGAGCGTCAGAGGTTGAGGGGTGACCTCAAAATCATGAGGGGCATGGATAGAATAAATAGACAAAGTCTTTTCCCTGGGGTCGGGGAGTCCAGAACTAGAGGGCATAGGTTTAGGGTGAAAGGGGAAAGATATGAAAGAAACCTAAGGGGCAACCTTTTCACACAAAGGGTGCTACATGTATGGAATGAGATGCCAGAGGAAGTGGTGGAGGCTAGTATAATTGCAACAGTGAAGAGGCATTTGGATGGGTATATGAATAGGAAGGGATATGGGCCGGGTGCTGGCAGGTGGAACTAGATCGGGTTGGGATATCTGGTTGGCATGGACTGGTTGGACCAAAGGGTCTGTTTCCATGTTTTACATCTCTATGACTGTATGACATGAGGGGTAGTGTTTTTACACAGAGAGTGGTGAGTGTGTGGAATGAAGTGGTGGATGCTGGTACAATTACAACATTTAAAAGATGTTTGAATGAGTCCATGAAGGTTGAAGGACTATGGCCCAAATGCAGGCAGGTAGGACTAGTTTAGTTTGGGAACATGGTCAGCATGAGCTAGTTGAACTGAAGGGTCTATTTCTATGCTGCAACACTCTTTGAGAAACAGGCCATTCAGCCCATCATGATTATATATGCCATTCCCAGAAACAAGTTGATCTTTAAATGAGCTTTCCTATTTTCAAAAAAACATCTATCTGGAGGACTTATGGCCCTGCCTTAAATTTGTTGATTGTCCCCAATAACATCATCCAGGCAAGAATTCAACCTGCGATATTATGGTTTGCTGACATTCACAAATGTGTGCTGGTTAATTGGGAAGATTGATTGGGGAAGATAGTATTCACAAGTTCCCAAGATTAAACAGAGAAGAAGTAGTTAGCTCATTTTAATTTATCCTTTTCCAGAGAAAATCGAAACATGACCCATTATAGCCTCAACTTATTTTTTGCAGGTTTTTTGCCTCAACAAATCTATCAAACAATTTCTTTCAAACAATTGATTGTTTCTTACGTGAAAAATAATATCTTGATGTTAGACTTAAAATGAATGTGCGTCCTTTTGTAGTCCAATGAACTTAATTGTATTTGCAACAAATACAATGTTCATGTTTCATCAATAAATAACAATTGTTTTTCCAATGCTCCCATCCTAGGCCGAGTCTAAGTTTGTTCTTTAAGATTTTCACCGTAGGAAGAGCAAGTTGTTGGTTATGTTAGCAACCCCATTGAGGTTGAATCTTTCAACAATAAATTATAGGTTTACTATGAGGAATTCCTGACTGTTCAAATGTTTAACGTGTAGCTGGCCCTGGAACAAATTAATAAATAGAAAGAAAGAAAGACTTGAATTTATACAGTACATTGATGATCAATGGGCATGTCTAAAGCTTTACATCCAATGAAGTGCTTTTTGAAGAGTAATGATTGTTGTAATGTAGAAAACATTGGAGCCAGTTTGTGCAGAACAAGCTCCCACAAACACAATGCAATAATGACCAGAGAATTTGATTTTATGATATAACTTGAGGGATAATATTGGCCTGGACATTGGAGGTAACTTCTTGACTCTTCTTCAATACTTATCTTATGGGTAGACTAGAGCTCCATTATGGGCATGTGTGGGAGGCAAAAAATCTCTACAGTTTTCTGCAAAATGTAAGTAAGCTTCAACAACTCGACAAGAAATATTTTATTAACCTGCCTGCTGTCAAAAAGTGTGATGCTGGAAAAGCACAGCTGGTCAGGCAGCATCTGAGGAGCAGGAAAGTCGATGTTTCCAGCATAAGCTCTTCATCATCAATGTGAGGGCTTATATTCGAAATGTCGATTCTCCTGCTCCTCGGATGCTGCCTGGCCAGCCGTGCTTTTCCAGCACCACATGTTTTGACTCTAATCTCCAGCATCTGTAGTCCACACTTTCTCCCTATTTAAATGATGCTCTCCTTAATTATTTGCATTATGTCATAGAATTATATAAAACAGGAGACCATATGGTCCATTATGCCATGACAGATTTTCAAAAGATTTATCCAGTAAGTCCCACTTACTCCCTTTTCCTCTCGAGCCCTCCAAATATTACCTTTTCAAGACCCTATCTAATTCACATCTGAAAGTTTGGATTTCTGAACCTGCTTCAACCATCTTTTTAGATGGGGCAGTTCAGCCATAATCTTTTTATTATGCTAACTCTGTCCTCTTTTATCAATGACTTCACGTCTCTCTCTGTCCTCTGTCTACTCTCCTTTCTGCTACTGTAAACAGTTTCAAAGCAATAAATACGTGGACATTGAGAGGAGATTGCAGGAAGGATATGATTGCTCTGGAGAGAGCATAGAGGAGAGTTACAGGAATATTGCAAAGAGTTGAGAACTGTAGCTATGAGAAAACCAATCGAATACTCACACTGTGTTCACTGCAAGAATTAACTAATAGAATATTTTTGGAATGCTGGAGAGGTGAATGTAAAGGGTAGCTAGATTAGTTCATGGGGGCAATAGAAACGGAGCATATAGTGTGAGTTAAGGTATAGTGGGAGGAGGGTTATGTGGAGTATACACACTGGTGGGGATTAGGTTGGGCTAAGATCTGTTTCTATGCTGTAAATTCCAAGTACGCCACTTCTTTATCAGCATCAAGGATTGAAACCGTGACCCTTCTTGAATTGGTATTGTATGAGGCAATACAGTTTCAATCCTGTTCAATGTGTTGGAGAGAAACGTGCTGACAACACGTGAATAGTAAGAACCAAAAATTACACGCCAATATAAACTCTGGCCCACTCTTTCCTGGAAGCTGCCGGGGCACTGGAAACATCATGTACTTCTGATTTTTCCTTTAATCATGAACTCGTCATCCACTTCCTGCTCAAAACAAGATTCTGGCCAATCCTAGTATATTTTTAATCAAGTGGCATTAATAAATATTTTTTATTTATTTCTTGTCGAGTCCAGTTCAAGTTGACATGTTTTCAATAAGTAATTGTCCCTGATCAAAACACACACTCCCAGATAGGTTTGTTAATAAAATGCACAATTAGTTCTGTTTTAAGTGCTTGAGGTATTTTTTTTGGTCCCTGGCATCACCGGTGTTTTTTAACTTAAATCAAATAATGGAAGTCAATAAGGACAGGATCTTTAAAAGCTGCCAACTTACACTGAGGCTTTAGCCACTGGAAGTTCCTTCACTATGGCTCCTTTTTGAATAGGAAACCACTTTCTGCCATCACACATCTGTGTCCCCAACCCTGCCCAAGTCAACATCCTTACATTCGTACACATACTGTCATGTTTTGGCAGCCTGAGAAACTAATGAAAATTAATCTTATTTTCAAAATCTCAATTGTCCCTGACATTTAACAATGTCTAAAAGTTGGCAAATTTCCCCAACAGGAAAGTGAAACAGATAAACATAATCTCAGGTTTTTTTACACAGGCACAAAGCAAAGTTTGCTGTCAATATAGGATGATATGAGCTAGGATTGTTAATGTGTATCATAGGACACTATTGAAGATGTTTATGGAGCCAAAGGTGCAAACAGTATGTAAAAATAAACTCCAAACTATATAAATCTTTATGACCTGCCATTTTGACACAATGAATGACTTTTAAGATGGACATGAACCTAGGAATACAACCCACATTATGAGATAGAGATATATACAGACACAGCTTGCTTTTCCTCTGCCAGGTTTCATATACCAAGTGGGTTCAGGGCGAAATATAGAGCTGGCTGTCTGGAACAACAAAAATAGCATTTTACATTACTTATTAACTTCTTTCTTGATGTTGGCAGCACAAAAAGGGTTCCAACTAACTTGCTACAAGTTGTTTTTGATAACAGAGAATGCAAATAAAATGTCAATTAGCTGTATTGTCACGTACTCAAATGAGTACAGTGAAAAGTGTAACTGATAATTATGGACGGGCATGTCAAAGGCTTTAATAGACACATTGTTCTTGGATGGTGATCAGGTGATACATGGTTACTCCTGAAGCTGACAATGGATTCAACAGTACCAAGCATCGTCTAGTTCACCACATGACAATGAGGAAGACGAACCGTTTTGAATCTTCAGAATGTTTGACTGGTAATAGTAATGAGAGATACAACTTTGATATCCTTCCTTTGCCTTTCTTGGAACCTGCAATTATTCTGGTTTAATATTGCTCAAGGCACGTAGCCAGTGTGAATAATTACGTATCTCATTAGCCAGTCTGTGGCAGCAAGTAGCCAATGTGAAATAAAGGTAAAAGCAAAGCACACAGATGCTAGACAAACAAAAAACTGAAAGTGCTCGTAAAGCTCAGCAGGTCTGGTATCTGTGGAGGGAGAAACCGAGTTAATGTTTCGAGTCCAATCTTGCTCTTCTTTGGTTTGCACTCAGTTCTAAGAAGATTCATAGCAGACTCAAAATATTAACTCGGTTTCTCTCTCCACATATGCTGCCAGACCTGCTGAGTTTCTCCAGTGCTCCCTATTTTTATTTCAGGAAATTGAAGAACATGGTTTCAAGGCTTTAGTTAATGTTAACTGTAAGGTATGGCTTAAATAAGATCAGAAAGCACTGGAGAAACGCATCAGGTCTGCATTACCTATGGGGAGAGAAACAAAGTTAATGTTTTGAATCGAACATAGAATTCTTCCAAAGAATACTCTGTTTCTCTCACCACAGAAACTGCCAAACATGCTGAGTTTCTCCAGCACTTTCTGCCTTTATTTCAGGTTTCCAGCATCAGCAGTAATGTGTTTACTTAGTAAAGTGTAGCTTTGTTGTTTTTCACATGAGGCAAGTGTTTAACTAATGGAAATTTAATGATTGTTGTTCATTTACTTGACTCAAATTCAATAAATGTAACTAGTGATTAATGGATTGAACAATTGACTTGAAAAGTGCATCTACTGATCAAAGATTGACTTCTCAGAATTGCATACAATGTATTTTTAAACAAAACAACTTACATTTATAAAGCAGATTGAAGAATAAAGAGCAACCTGGTAACTTCTGTGGAGTTATTTCACAGTAAAAAGCTTTTCCTTAAGTTGCCATTCCGTCTCTTACCAATCAACTAAACCGCTACCCTCTGGTGCCTGACCATTGTTCCAATGAATGCTGGTTTCTCACTATCTTTCTGCCTGGGCATCTTATGTTTTTGATGCTTATTTTTTAAAAAATAAAGTGTCCCAGGAGCTTAACAAAAGCAACAACAAAGTAAAAAATATTGACACGGCTAATGCATTGTCATTGCACATTCACAAAGCTGGAATATTTTAACTAGATAGTTACTTCCTATTTTACTGTAACTCAATTCTCAATCTCAGATTTAAATTTACATTAATGATAACATTCACTATATTTTTCCTATATAGTAACTCTTAATCATATGCAGCATTAATATAGAGGTCCCACTCTCATTGGCAGATAATTAGTTACCTCAGTGACTTCATGTTTTTCTAATTCCTAGCTAGCTGAGTGTACTTTATTGGCAGGTTTGAAAATAGACTTGGAAATGTTATTTCCTCTTGTGTGTGAGTCCAGAAATAGGAGGCATGTTCAAAATTAGCAGTAATACTATTAGGATGTACATGAAGACAATTTTCTTTTCCTTACTCATGAGAATGTGTTTTTTAAATTCATTTATCGGATTTAGGCATCATAAGCCAAACCAGTATTTATCACCCGTCCCTAATTGCCCAGAGGACAGTTCAGTACCAAACACATTGTTATGGGTCTGGAGTCACATGTAGGCTAGACCAGGTAAGAACAGCAGTTTCTTCCCTAAAGGACATTAGCAAATTAGAGCTTTATTTAGTTTCTTTAGACTCCTAATTCCAGATATTTATTAAATTCAAATTCCACCATCTGCCATGGTGTGATTTGAACCTAGATCTCCAGAAATGCACTTGGATGGGTATATGAAGAGGAAGGATTTAGAGAGATATGGACCAAGTGCTGGTAAATAGGACTAGATTAATTTATTATTATCTGATTGACATGGATGAGTTGGACCGAAGGGTCTGTTTTCTTGCTATACATCTCTATGACTCTATGACTCTATAACATTACCCAGTTCTCTGGATTAATTGCGTAATAATAATACCAGTAGGCCATCACCTGCCTCAGAAGATAGTGGGTCATTGAATATTTTTAAGGTGGAGCTAGATAGAGTCTTGATAAGCCACAAATAACAGAGTTTGGATGGGAATGTGGAAGTCAAACATAAACAGATCATCCATATCTTCGTTAATGGTGGACTCTACTGAATGCTGGAATAGGCTGAGGGGACAAGTGAATCCACAGCATTCATTCATTTTTGAACTGATGTTTGGACATGAGATGAAAGGAGCCCTTAGATTAATTGAAGAGAAAAATCATGTCTAAACTCAGTGGTCGCAATTATGACAAAAATGTCAAGTTTGCAGGAAAAGTTGACCAAATCTTGTGGGCTGGGCAGAATGCAATTGAAAATCTTTCAACAAACAATAAAAAACTACATCAGATAAAAAGCCCAAAGCTTCAAATTTTACTACTGGAGACAAGTTCCCTGTCTCTAGTGAACTATTAAAAGGGAAGTTGCCTGGATCTGATCAAATCAAAATGAAGCTTAATGATGTGAATGATGAAATGAGTACTCCAGACAGGGGGGAAATTAACAAATGTGTCATGTTAATATGTTAAAGTGATACTGTGACAGGAAGAATACTCAGGAAATTATTGTCTTTACAAAGGTGAAAGAAATAGAGAGTGAAGTAAACATTTCAAAGTGATTTGAGAAATTGTAAATTCTGAAGATGCTTCTTTAGTAATCAAATTGAATAATACAGAGGTGCTTGAAATATTTGAAGAAATTTGAGTTATCCCCTGGGAAACTATCAAGGTGACTTAAGTAAGCTATTACTGATTTAGAAATTGATTTGTGTCAATAGACCAGGGAAAACATCTTTGGCTATTCATTCTGTTAATGTAGTGGATGTGCTGCCCATAAAGCAAAATTCATACAGGCTCAACCCGAGAAGCTAGCACAAGTCAGGAGAGAGATCAAGTTCATGACAGGAAACAACATTGTTGAACTGAGTCATAGTAACTAGAATGAGATGGTGCTGAAACCAAATGGATTACAATGATTATGTAATGATTATTATTAAGTTAATGTAGTAACATTGGTGATTCATATCCAATTCCATGGTTGGAGGACAGTGTTGAGAAGATTGGTAAAGTACAAGTTGTTACAAAAATTGATTATTAAAAGGGATATTAGCAAGTTCCATTGACCATTGCAGCCAAAGAAATATCAGCTTTTGTAAACTTAGATGGACTTTGTCAATATAAAGTCATGCTGATTGGAATGAAAAATGCATCAGCAACTTTTCAAAGATTAACTGACAAGATCATTGAAGGATTATGCAAAGGTGCTGTACGTATTGGTCACAGGATTGTGGTCAGGCAAACCTGAGAGGAATACTTAAAACTGAAAATGTGTTGCTGGAAAAGCGCAGCAGGTCAGGCAGCATCCAAGGAACAGGAGAATCGATGTTTCGGGCAGAAGCCCTTCTTCAGGAAGGGCTTATGCCCGAAACGTCGATTCTCCTGTTCCTTGAATGCTGCCTGACCTGCTGCGCTTTTCCAGCAACACATTTTCAGCTCTGATCTCCAGCATCTGCAGTCCTCACTTTCTCCAGGAATATTTAAAATACTTCAACAAGCTATTTGATTGGTTAGAAAGGGTCAAGTCAGTTGTAAGTTTGACCAAAAGTGAAATTGGCAGAACAAAAGTAACTTATTGTGGAACAAATGTAAATCTCACCCAGTGAGACTTTTTGGATTAATCTTGGATTTTCCAGCATCCAAATCAAAGCAATAAATTTTGTGGTATATGGACATGAACAGATTATGTGACTGGATTGTCAGCGCTCTAGTGGCTCCCCTATAATGCTTGTCAAAGGAAAGCCAGAAATTTGAATGGACAGGAATTTCAGAGTGCTTTTGACAGTTTGAAAGCTGTATTGACCACCATATTGACACACTAAATAATGATAAACCATTGGCTACTGATGCCTAGCGTATTGGTTTTGATGCTTTTTACTGCAACAGAATGATATGGGGATTTTTCACAGAATCTGAATACATAGCAGCAGAATTATTCAACCTTGAAAAAGAGACTTTGAGTTTGATTTTGACTGTACGTACAGCATTTTGAATTGTATGTAGAGGCAATTATTTACATAAAGTGAAGTCAGCATAGACCTGACAAAGTTTGTCAAAATAGAGAAATTAGTTTAAAAACCAAGAATAAGCTAAACTCAATAGGGGAGCACAGTGGTAAGAAAGTGCAAGTGTTATGCAAAGAGCTAACTAAATGTTTTCCACCCCATCGTCTGTATTAATACCAACCTTTCCTAGTTACTTTCAATTCTGAAGAAGGGTCACTGGATCTGAAACATTAACTTTGCTTTCTCTCCACAGATGTTGCCAGACTTGCTGAGTTTTACCAGCAATTTCTGTTTTTGTTTTAAATATTTTGAAATACTGTCAGCTCAAGGGAAGGAGTTTATTAGTGAGTAACTTTTTTTTAAAGTTAATACTAAGCAATATCTTAAGTACCACTCATGATGATGTTGTCTTTTTGTTTTATTTAATCAGAGGATTTTTGTGTCGCTGACTGGACTAGTAATTATTACCTATCCCTAGTTTCCTATGAAACGATGGCACTTGTACCACTGCAGTCCATCTGGTGTCGGTACAAACACAATGTTCTTAACGAGAGAGTTCCAGGATTTTGACCATGCGATACTGAAGGAATGGGCAATATAATTTCAAGTCAGCTGAGTGACTGCGGAGAGAATCGTGTCAGGTGGTGGTTCTCCACTGAACTGTTGCCCTCATCCTTCTTGCAGATAGTGGCCATAGTTTTGCAAGAGAAATTAGAGTGATGCTGGAAAAGCACAGCCGGTCAGGCAGCATCCAAGGAGCAGAAAAATCGACATTTCGGACATTTCATCAGGGCTTTTGCCTGAAATGTTGATTTTTCTGCTCCTTGGATGCTGTCTGACCTGTTGTGCTTTTCCAGCACCACTCTTATTCAGACTTGGGCTTCCAGCATCTGCAGTCCTCGTTTTTGCCCTTTTACATAGTTTTGCAAGATGCTCTTTAAGGATCCTTGATGAATTTGTGCATTTTGTAGATGGTGATGTTGTTACTATTGAGCATCGGTGATGGAGGGACTGAATCTTTGTGGTTGTAGTGCCAGTCAAGTGGGCTGCTTTGTCCTGGATGGTGTCAAGCTTCTTGAGAATTGTTAGAACTGCAGCATCCAGGTAATTGGGGAGTATTCCATCACACTCCTGACTTGTGCCTTGTAGATGATGGACAGGCTTTGGAGAGTCAGGAGGTGAATTACTCTGCAGTATTCCTAGCTCTTGTAGCCATTGTGGTTATATAGTGAGTTCAGTTCAGTTTCTAATCAATAGTAATTCGCAGGATATCAGAGGATTCAGCAATGGGAATGCAATTGAACGGGAAGGGTCAATGGTTAGAATCTCTCTAGCCTACTTGCACTTGCGTGTCAGATGGATTTATGAGCAGAACAGCTGATGGTCTCAAAGAGAAAGATTAACGTTCAGGTCTGCATCGTATTCTCTATAATGATGTCTATCATAATGATATAATCTAGTAGCTCACATGAATATACTACTTCTTGTTGATGATCAGACCATTTGCTTGTGAGACCAATATGTGGTTTTCTTCTATCACCTAAGACTAAGCAGGGCCTGCAGAACCTTGCAGTTCAAAGATTGTGGCAGCAAACCCAGTACATGACGATGTGCTGATTCAATTTAACCGCACATACAACATTAACACACCCTGAGCTTCCAATTGCCTGCCACCTTAACACATCAACCTGTTTCCTGGTCAACATCTCTATTCAGGCTTGTATAATGTTCCAGTGAAACTCAGCACAAGCTGAAAGAACAATATCTCTTTTCCACTCCGGACTCAATATCGAGTTCAATAATTTTAGGGCCTGAACTCTTCTATGTCCTAGCCCTGAACCCCACTCCCCACGCCTTGTTATGACATAGTCTGCCATTACACAATACCTACTGTTCACCACTAACAGTCTCCATTAACAGCTGTTCACTGTCCCAGCCAGATCATTATCGACTTCTTTATCTGTCCAACATGTTTCTCTCTCTTTGGGCTCTATCCCCACCTATTGTTTACACCTTACCCCCACCACCCCCACCCTCAGCCTATCTTCTGCATATGAACTGACAATTTCCAAGCTACCATCAGTTCTGAGGAATGAGCACTGGACCTGAAATTTTAACTCTGATTTGTCTTCACAGAGCGGAAGGGAGTGCATTAAGTTCCTCGGTTTACATTGCAAGAGGAGTATTTGAATGCACAGGATGTAATAAGTAAGCTTTGATGAGCTGCATTTCCAGGCATCCATATGGGAGCACAATACTGTAGCTCAACCACAGATCCTGCTGAAGCCAAGTGTACAGCTAGGTAGCAAATATTCCTGGATACAAAGTGTTCAAGAAAGGAACAGAAAAGGCAGCATGGTAATATTATGTCAGGATAATAGTACAGGGAGGCCCTGATTAATAAACATCCAACTTATGAACTCTTGTCCTTACATAGGTGATCCTAAACAGGGACTCAATTTTAAAATTTGACATATGAACATTTCCTGTACTTACGAACAACTATATTGTCCTGCGTTGTGTTCTGACTTGGCTACAACAGACGCAAGAATGGAACCTAGTTTAACCCTGGGGACTGCACGTATAGTGCTAGACAGAAGACAAAATGTCTTAGAGGGTCACTGACAGAATTAATATGGTTAGGAAATTAGGAACATTGTTGGGAATAGTAATAGGCCACTCACACCCCCTCGAGCCTGCTCCACTATTCAATAAGATTGTGGCTATTCTGATTATGGTCTGGACCCCATTTTTTCTGTCTGCTCCTCAAACACTTGACTCCCTTGTCAAAAATGCATCCAACTCAGCCTTGAATAAATTCAATACCCCGGCCTCCACTGTCTTCTAGGAGAGTTCCACAGACGATCCCTCAGTAGAAAAAGATTCTCCAATCTTTGTCTTCGAATGAAACTGCATTCCTCCTTAGAGACTGTTTAGAAATCATCACCTTAGAACTGACCTTGTCCACCCCTCTCAGGATTTTCTTTGTTTCAAATGATCACTTTCCATTCCTCTAAGCCTCAATGGTCCAACCTTAGAGTGTGAGTTAAGAAGCAACAAATGTGCTATTGCACAACTGGTGCAAAGTATAGGAGCATCACAACATAAGAAATTGGAGCACTATGGCCCATTGAGTCTCCTCCACCTTGCAATTCAATCATGGCTGATCTTGGAGCTTCAACTTCACTTTCCTACCCACTCCCCAAAACCCGTGGTTACCCAAGAGACCAAAATGCTTAAAAATCTCAGCCTTAAACATATTCGAAAATGTACATCAGTACCTGTGGTAAAAAAATTCCAGTTGAAACTTTATTGCTGGAACAGCACAGCAGGTCAGGCAGCATCCAGGGAACAGGAGATTCGACGTTTCGGGCACAGGCAAATTCCAACCCTGTGAGCAAAAAAATGCACTCATCTTATAGGAAAGATATTTATATTGCAGGAAAATGACATTGAGGATCAAAAACTATAGATTCAGTGAGGGGCTTTAATTATCCTAAAGCATGCTGGGATAGCCATAACGTGAAAAGCTGTGGGATCAGTGATTCGGAAGAGCATTCGGGAGAATATTCTTGATCAGTACATTTCTGATAGAACAGATTTCTTGCTGGGTCGGCTTCTGGCAATGAGGTGGTCAACTAGATTATCTCAATGGAGGAACATTGAGTGAGTAAAGTCCTTTATATCATATATAACTTTCTGAACTCTCTCTACTAGCTTTACATCATTCCCTAAAATGTGGTACACAGAAAACTCCAATTGAGGCCATTTATATATCTACAGAAGACCTTTGAATTCCCTTTTATGTTGGCTGCCAGTCTCTACACATACTTTTACTTTGCTTCTCTTGCCTCTTTATTCAATTCCCCCTCTGAACCTTCTATTTTGAGCGTGGATTCAATTGTATTATTGACCTGATATCTGTTGTATACACCCTTTTCTGCTTCATTGTTTCAATATCCAGGGAGCTCTGCATTTTTACGTTTTGTTTACCATTAGGCCTCCTGGGAATATACCTTGACTACAGCTTAATTATGTCTTCCTTGAAAGCAGCCCAATATTCATTTACAGGTTTGCTTGCCAATCTTTGATTCTAATTTATCTAGGCCAGATCTGTTCTCACTTGAAGTTTGGCATCCCTCCATTAATTATTCTCACTCTGAATTTCTCTTTGTACATTTCCATAGCTAATCTTTACGATTCAATGATCACTGTCTTCTCAATGTTCCCTTGCTTGAGCTACTTGGCCCATCTCATTTCCTATAAGTAGATCCAGCAATGCCTCCTTTATCATTGGATTGGAAAATTCTCTCGAAAGTACTGTGGGAGCTTTTCACCTGCCTCACCAACCTTTGCACCATTGCTATCCCAATCTAGCATCAGAGAATTAAAGTCCTTATTATAACAACTCAATAATTTTTGAGCATTGTAGTAAAGTCCTTGCAAATTTGTCCAAGTACATCCTTCCTATAGAATGGTCTATAGAATGCACCAAGCAATGTAATGGTACCGCCATAATTTCTTTGCTGTGACTAAACAGATTTTGTCTTCAATTCCTTTGAGACATGTTCCCCCTCTAACACTGCAATGGTCTCCTTCATTATTGCTGCTACCTCCTTCTTTATTTCCTACCACATCTCTCCTGCACATTTTGTATCCAGCTATTTTGAGTGCCTAGTCCTACCCTTCTTTGATGTGGATTTCTGTTATTAATCATATTTTCACATGGTTATCCCCTTCTGTAATTCATCAGTCTTCATTATCATGTTGCAACACATAAAAAGTAAAATGAGGGTTAGCACAATGGTAAGGCTGATTGAGGAACAGAAAGGAGATTTACACATGGAGGCAGTGAGATACTAAGTAAGTAGTTTGCATTTGTTTTTTATTTTGCCAAGGAGAGAAATGGTGTCAAAGTGGTCATGAAAAAGGATAGTTCATAGAGTCATAGAGATGTACAGCATGGAAACAGACCCTTCGGTCCAACCCATCCATGCCGACCAGATATCCCAACCCAATCTAGTCCCACCCTCCAGCACCCGGCCCATATCCCTCCAAACCCTTCCTATTCATATACCCATTCAAATGCCTCTTAAATGTTGCAATTGTACCTGCCTCCACCACATCCTCTGGCAGCTCATTCCATACACGCACCACCCTCTGTGTGAAAAAGTTGCCCCGTAGGTCTCTTTTATATCTTTTCCCTCTCACCCTAAACTTATGCCCTCAAGTTCTGGACTCCCCGACACCAGAGAAAAGGCTTTGCCTATTTACCCTATCCATGCCCCTCATAATTTTGTAAACCTCGATAAGGTCACCTCTCAGCCACGGACGCTCCAGGGAAAACAGCCGCAGGCTGTTCAGCCTCTCCCTGTAGCTCAAATCCTCCAACCCTGGCAATATCCTTGTAAATCTTTTCTGAACCCTTTCAAGTTTCACAACATCTTTCCGATAGGAACGAGACCAGAAATGCATGCAATATTCCAACAATGGCC
>NC_057713.1:15174340-15192664 GCF_004010195.1 Chiloscyllium plagiosum
GAGCCAGTCTCAATACCAGAAACTTGGCTGTTCGTGCTACGTTCCTCTGAGAATCCATCACCCCCTACATTTGCCAAATAGCATACCTGTTCAGAATGGGTACATCCACAAAAGACTCCTGCACTAGCTGCCTACCTCTCTTACCCTTCCTGGAGTTAACCCATCTATGTGACTGTATCTGAGACATTCCCCCCTTCCTATAACTGCCATCCATCACATACTGTTGCTGTTGGAAATTCCTCATTGCTTCTAACTGTCTCTCCAACTGATCCATTCGATCTGATAAGATTCGCAGCCTACAGCATTTATGACAGATATAATCCGCAGTAACCCTTAAACTCTCTTTAAACTCCCACATCTAACAAGAAGTACATATTAAAGGTCATTTTTGCTCCTTCACAATCTACAGACCCAGAAAATAACACCGTCTTATTCCTCTACAAACACTGCCCCAGGTTAAATTAATAGCTATGGCTTATATTTTAAGTTTAATCGAGAGACATGTCTCCAAAAAACATATAATCAGGAAAGACCCCACTTTACTCCCTACTGCAGATTCTCTGTAGGCAACACTTAAAAACAACGATTAACTTATCTGATTCTGTGCTCTGAACTTCGCCCAACAGTTCCTCCAAGATTAGTTGTGAATTTCACTGTTTGTTAATTTTCCCAGATGCACTCCGATATCCAGTGATACATGAATTCAAACAGCAACTGTGCAGGTTCTCTCTTTCACTCTCTCTCCTGCACTGTCCTCACCATGTGCTTCCTTTGTCTGCTCTTCTCTCCTTTAATACTGCTGTTGTTTTGATTTTTTTTTTCCAAAGTTCCAAAACAATGCAACAGCATATAAAACAGTAATTGTTGCTCCTGGAATTCGAAGAAATCACCTAAAGTACCTCAAAAAAAGGAGAAGCTGTTACAGCCAGAAATTTTTCCCGTCCTCCATCTTGGATTACCCAGTGAGACTCTGCATCAACTAAATGTTGATAAATAGAAGTTTTTATAAAGGTTGCCTGTTCTTAAAGTTGTCACCAGGATGATATGACATCCACTGCAAGGGTGGATCTTCCAGTCCTCCTTAGAGTGGTGGAACAAATGGAAACATGGTTTTCTACAGGAAATTTCATAAGGACCTGCAGAAAAAAGGATTGCAGGCAATGAGTCAAGATGGTGGCAGAGTAGGATGCTCCTGACAGAAATCCTTTGCTCTGCCTGTTCCTTTTCTTTCTACTTCCTTTTTCATCTCACTTTTTTCTTATTCTCTCCCCTCAGCACCAGAGGGGAATACTGGTGCAGCAGCAGATGCTGGCAAAAAATCCCTCGAGAAGCGAGTTCTGTACAGTGCATGAGTTACGAGCCATGGGACAGAACAAGCAGTGAGCCCTGTTACAGCACGTGGGCTATGGGCCCAGAAACAGAACAAGCAGTGAGTCCTATTACAGTGTGTGCGCTATGAGCCCTGGAACAGAGCGAGCAGTGAGCTCTATTACAGCATATGGTCTACAAGCCCTGGAACAGAGGGAGCAGTGAGCCCTACAACACCACAAGCAGCAAGTCCTATTACAGCACAGAGGTTATTCAAAAATTATTGAGTTGTATAACAAGGAGTTTAATTCTCCTATGCCAAACTGAGATAGCAATGGTGCAAAGGTTGGTGATGCAGGTGAAGAGCTCCCACAGTACTTTTGAGAAAATGTTCCAATCCAATGATAAAGGAGGCATTGCTGGAACTGCTTATAGGAAATGAGCTGGGTCAAGTAGCTTAAGCAAGGGAACAGTGAGAAGAAATGATCATTGAATCGTAAAGACTGGCTATGGAAAGGTACAAAGAGAAATTCAGAGTGAGAATAATTAATGGAGGGATGCCAAACTTCAAGTGAGAACAGATCTGGTCTAGATAAATTAGAATCAAAGATTGGCAAGCAAACTTGTAAATGAATATTGGGCTGCTTTCAAGGAAGGCATAATTAAGTTGCAGTCAAGATATATTCCCAGGAGGCCTAATGGTAAACAAAATGTAAAAATGCAGAGCTCCCTGGATATTGAAATAATGAAGCAGAAAAAGGTGTATACAACAGATATCAGGTCAATAATACAATTGAATCCGCGCTCAACATAGAAGGTTCAGAGGGGGAATTGAATAAAGAGGCAAGAGAAGCAAAGTAAAAGTATGTGCAGAGACTGGCAGCCAACATAAAAGGGAATTCAAAAGTCTTCTGTAGACATATAAATGGCCCTGGAACAGAACGAGTAGTGAGCCCCGCAACACCACAAGCAGCAAGCACTGGAGCAGCACATGGGCTGTAGGTCCTGGAACAGGGCTCACTGCTCGCTCTGTTATAGCACATGGGCTATGGGCCCTAGAACAGAGCGAGGACTGATCTCTATTAGTATGTGGGCTATGGGTTCTGGAACAGAGCGAGCAGTGATCTCTATTAGTGTGTGGGCTATGGGTCCTGGAACAGAGCAAGCAGTGAACTCTATTAATGTGTGGGCTATGGTCTCTGGAACAGAGCGAGCAATTATCTCTATTAGTGTGTGTGCTATGGGCCCTGGGACAGAGCAAGCAGTGAGCCTTATTACAGTGTGTGGGCTACGGGCCCTGGAACAGAGCGAGCAGTGATCTCTATTACAGTGTGTGAGCTACGGGCCCTGGAACAGTGCGAGCAGTGATCTTTATTAGTGTGTGGGCAATGGGCCCTGGAACAGAGCGAGCAATGATCTTTATTAGTGTGTGGGCTATGGGCCCTGGGATAGAGCAAGCAGTGAGCCCTTTTTCAGTGTGTGGGCTATGGGCACTGGAACAGGGCAAGCAGTGAGCCCTATTACAGTGTGTGGGCTATGGGCTCTGGACCAGAGTGAGCAGTGATCTCTATTACAGTGTGTGAGCTATGGGCCCTGGAACAGAGCGAACAGTGATCTCTATTAGTGTGTGGGCTATGGGCCCTGGAACGGAGCAAGCAGTGAGCCCTATTACAGAGTGTGGACTATAAGTCCTGGAACAGAGTGAGCAGTGAGCCCTATTATAGCGTGTGGGCTATGAGTCCTGGAACAGAGCGAGCAGTGAGCCCTATTACAGCGTGTGGGCTACGAGTCCTGGAACAGAGCGAGCAGTGAGCCCTATTACAGCGTGTGGGCTACGGGTTCTGGAACAGAGCGAGCAGTGAGCCCTATTACAGCGTGTGGGCTACGGGTCCTGGAACAGAGCGAGCAGTGAGCCCTATTACAGCGTGTGGGCTACAAGTCCTGGAACAGAGCGAGCAGTGAGCGCTATTACAGCATGTGGGCTACTGGCCCTGGAATAGAGCGAGCTGTGACCCCTATTACAGCGTGTGGGCTACGGGCCCTGGAACAGGGTGAGCAGTGAGCCCTATTACAGTGTGTGGGCTATGGGCCCTGGAACAGGGGCTACAAGCCCTGGAACAGAGCGAGCAGTGATCTCTATTACAGCGTGTGGGCTATGGACCCTGGAACAGAGCGAGCAGTGAGCTCTATTACAGCGTGTGGGCTATGGGCCCTGGAACATGGTGAGCAGTGAGCCCTATTACAGTGTGTGGACTACGGGCCCTGGAACATGGTGAGCAGTGAGTCCTATTACAGCATGTGGGCTACGGGCCCTGGAACAGATCGAGCAGTGAGCTCTATTACAGCGTGTGGGCTACGGGCCCTGGAACAGAGCAAGCAGTGAGCCCTATTACAGCGTGTGGGCTACGAGCCCTGGAACAGAGGGAGCAGTGAGCCCTATTACATCGTGTGGGCTACGAGCCCTGCAACAGAGGGAGCAGTGATCTCTATTACAGCGTGTGGGCTACGAGCCCTGGAACAGAGCGAGCAGTGAGCCCTATTACAGCACGTGGGCTATGGGCCCTAGAACAGAGCGAGCAGTGAGCTCTATTACAGCGTGTGAGCCCTAGAGCAGCACATTGGCTACGAGTCCCAGAATAGAGTCAGGAAGCAGACCCAGAGCAATGTGCACACAGCAAGTTCTAGGCCAATACCGACACAGGGGAGGCAGTTATGGAACTTACCCTGGAGCACCTGAGAGCCGGTAGGTTTGAGGATTTGTGTGAAGCAGGGAAAAGGGTTTTGGACTGGGGTCGTGTTTGGCAGTCAGACCACATGCGTACGCCCTGCACTGAGCTGCTGCACTGTAATGTCTATTTGAAATTTCCTACCTCACTGTAATGTTAACCCTTTAATGTTGTCCTTTTTTAACTTATTTTTCAACAATGTAAGCAATGCAATTACTTTTTTATCCTCTGCTGAATCCAAGAATTGTATCTAGGTACTTAGAACACAGAACAAAAAAAATTTCAGCACAGGACCAGGCCCTTCGGCCCTCCAAACCTGCGCCAATCCAGATCCTCTATCTAAACCTGCCACCTATTTTCTAAAGGTCTGTATCCATGTGCTCTATGCTTATTCATGTATCTATCTCGATACATCTTAAATGACATTATCATGCCCGCCTCTACCACCTCCACTGGCAACGTGTTCCAGGATCCGAACACCCCAAAGAACTTTCCACACATCTCTCCCTTAAACTTTCCCCATCTCACTTAGATTAGATTAGATTAGATTTCCTACAGTGTGGAAACAGGCCCTTCGGCCCAACCAGTCCACACTGACCCTCCGAAGAGCAACTCACCCAGACCCATTTCCCTCTGACTAATGTACCTAACACTATGGGCAATTTAGCATGGCCAATTCACCTGACCTGCACATCTTTGGACTGTGGGAGGAAACCGGAGCACCCGGAGGAAACACATGCAGACACGGGGAGAATGTGCAAACTCCACACAGACAGTCGCCCGAGGCTGGAATCCAACCTGGGACCCTGGTGCTGTGAGGCAGCAGTGCTAACCACTGAGCCACCATGCCACCCCACAGAATTCGTGACCCCTCAGAATTGAATCCCCACTCTGGGAAAAAGCTTCTTGCTATCCACCCTGTCTACACTTCATGATTTTGTAGACCTCAATCAGGTACCCCCACAACCTCCATCTTTCTAATAAAAATAATCCTTATCTACTCAACGTCTCTTCATGGATAGTGCCCTCCATACTAGGCAACATCTGGTGAGCCTCCTCTGCACCCTCTCCAAAGCATCCACATCCTTTTGGTAATGTGGCAACCAGAACAGTACGCAGTATTCCAAATGTGGCCGAACCAAAGTCCTATACAACTGTAACATGACCTGCCAACTCTTGTACTCAATACCCCGTCCATGAAGGAAAGCATGCCATATGCCTGCTTAACCACTCTACTGACATGCGTTGCCACCTTCAGTGTAAAATAGACCAGAATACCCAGATCTCTCTGTACATCAATTTTCCCCAAGGCTTTTTCATTTACTGTCTTGTTCACTCTTGAATTGGATCTTCCAAAATGCATCACCTTGCATTTGCCCAGATTGAACTCCATCTGCCATTTCTCTGCCCAATTCTCCAATCTATCTATACCTGCAGCTGTCAGATGCTGCATTCTCTGACAGTCCCCTTCACTGTCTGCCACTCCATCAATCTTGATGTCACGTGCAACCATGCTAATCAGACCACCTCTACCTTCATGACTTGGACTGATGATGTCACCATAAGAAGGCAGACATTATAAAACCTTTTTACTGTATTATTATATAAAAGGAAAGAGTGAGAAGTTGATCCCACTGAAATAACAGCAGAAATTGGGGGAGAAACTCAACATGTCAGAGTATGAACTTTCTTTCTGGTGATAATAATCTGAAAACTGGGAATCAATCTATCACTGTCCTTTTTTCTTGCATTTGTACCAGGTCAGTTTCCTTTTCATTTATAATGTTAGAAAAACATGATTGTGCGTAATTCACAACGCTTTTGTAGAGGAGCTGAATGAAATTGTGCTTAAATGAATCAATATGTTTAAGAATGTATCATAAATTGGCGCTGAAAATGTGTTGCTGGAAAAGCGCAGCAGGTCAGGCAGCATCCAGGGAACAGGAGAATCGATGTTTCGGGCATAAGTCCTTCTTTAGGCCTCACTTTCTCCTATCATAAATTGGCAGTGATCAATTATGGTTATCTAGTGTCACAAGTGTTCTGACCAATGACAATCACAGGAACAGTCTTCCATTTACCAGACAATGCTGTTTACAATCCTAGAGCTTTTCATCTCAGGACCCTGAGTAAGTCTTGCTGCAGTGCAAGGGATGTGAAGCCTGCCTTTCCCATAATGCTGCAAGAACTGGAAATGCCCTTCAGGCTTCCTAGGCCATTTTAGAGGGTAGTTAAGAGTCAACCACTTTGCTGTCGATCTGGAGTCACATATAGGCCAGGCCTCCTCTCCTAAAGCATGTTAGTGAAACAGATGGGTTTTTCATGACAATCAACAATGATTCCATAGTCAGTATTAGACTCCAAATTCCAGAAATTTATTGGATTCAATTTTCACCATCTGCCATGGCAGGATTTGAACCCAGGTCCCCAGAACATTATTAGCATAGCAAGAAAACATCACACTATTGCTTGCCCTGTAACATGTCGTTCGAATTTAAGGTATCAATGCATTTTAATTTCATATATTTCTTTTATAAAGAATAATGATTATTAATATTATTAATTAATTGTAAATGGAATTGCTTTTAAAATTATTTTTAAACACTAATTCTAATTGCAGTTAGTTCTTATTTAACTTCAATGTTATTTAATAATTTTTATTGAATGATTGGGGATGAGGGAAATGAGTGGTAAGGGGGTAGGATAGCAAATGCATAGATAGGCATCTAGGTAGGATAATAGGTGAGGGGGGTGATAGGGTAGTAAATGGATAGGATTGCCAGCGGGTAAGGAGGTAAGTGACAGGTAGGTAAAGTGGGAGGTGTTGAGAGGAGGTGGGTAGATGTCAGGTGGATAGGCTGGTAGAATGGTAGCTGGGTATGGAATAGAGTGGCATGTTGTTGAGGGGTAGTGTGCCAGGTGGTTATGTTGATGACCCCTGGCTACTGGCAGTTATTGAAATCAGCATCTTGACGAACAAATTTGAAAAAAAGACATACATTGTTTCATGCATTTCATGACCTCTAGATTCCCCAAAGCGCACTAAAAATGATGAAACATTTTTGAAGCACAGTCAACATTGTACATCTGACTCCCAGATGATCCAAGTAAAAGCATCAATTTCCTTTAGTGCTGCCCTGCAGGGTCAACTCTGAAGCTTTGCTTCAGTCTCCAGATTGGGAAGTGAACCAACATCCTACTGATTCAGAGACTACCACAGAGACATGACCTTATTATTTGTTACAGAAGAAAATAGCTCTAAATGCCAGAGTATACTCACATCAGGAGAACAGACAGGATAAGAACTGGTTTCCATTCTGTCAGTTTGCACATTTGTGCAAAGACGTCATTTGAATTTCTTCCTATCTGATTTTATAAACTCTGCTTGATGCAGAATGTTTGGGATTTATAAAAGTGGGGCACTTGATGCATTCACAAACTGCTAAAATATCTAAATATTCATTCAAATATACTGTTAGCAATGACAGTAGCCTAGTGGCCTGCTCTCTGCCTGATGAAGTGGAGGTGATTCTGTGTGCCAATCCTGTTTGGCTGCCAAAGTTTAGCACTGCAATACACCTCCAATAAGATGGGAGCTAGTTATCTGCATGACTGAATGCTAATGTCTCTCCAGGCCCATTCTTAGGCAGTAGATTTCACACCTCTCTCTCTCTCTCTCTCTCTGTCGACCAGCTGAGGAGACAGTTCTCTCTAGGTAGAAGGCCCAGAGCCTGCTATTTTGGTAACTCTATCAGTGCATTCCAGTTGTTAATGGCATTCATTTGACTTCCACTGAAAGCACTGGGCACTTCTTGGGGAACAACCAACAGTGTCACTGATCACGCATTCATACATTCACGAAACTTTTATTCGGAATGGGAGCCTCTGGAGGTCTTATTGTCTTTCAAGATGAGATATCTTGACTTCTGCCTGCAGATACAGGTGGTTGAGAGCACTAGTGGATAAGCATCTTCCCTGCAGTTTAATCTGTATGAATGGTCCCATTAACCCTCTTCACCTCCTCCCTTCAAGTTCCTAAAATAGAGAAATTCACATGGAGAAACTGGCAGTAATAAACTGGGGCAGAACTAATGAACAAAATGGGTTTATGAGAACCTAAATGCAAGCAGACAGAAAAAAAATCAACAGGAACTATCGAGAAATGATTTATTGATTTGGTCTCTTTGAATCAGCAACCTGTTGGCTCATTACCACCGTGAGCATCTTTCAGATCAAAATATTGCACACACAATCTGATACACAAGATGGCAAAGTTTTCTAAATAACTGCTAAAATGAAGCTTCCACCAGTTTGAGGCAGGCACATAGCTGTAGTGCACAATGGGTGGCTTTTCAGCTGAATGGATTTACAGAGGTTGAATGGGCAGCCAGAAATGAAAAATTCAGGCGTGGGTATTGGGGATTGAGCTGCCAAACAATAGGAGTCTCTGATTAATGTAAAATGTAAGTATAACTGAAGAGATAGCAGTATGACTCAAAAAGAGGTCTTCTACAATCGGTCAGCTTGTGTCTTAAAGAAGTGTATGCTTGAGCTGTCACCTCTTGCCCTCCCCTTCCCCCTCCATGCTCTTTGCATTTTGTTTTAGAAAATGATATAAAAATGGTTAGACCCCGGCCATTCTGAGTAAAATGTCTTGTGTGTATATCTCTTCCTGTTGCTGTCACAAAAGCCCTTGGCCTGGGGCTCATCAGGCTACATAGATAGATTTTGGCTGCTTTGCCTTCAATGGCCCCATCAAAGCCCATTGACATAGAGCCGCTGAATTTTTTTGGAAGCGCTTGCATTTAACAGCGAGTTTTGCTGCAGCCAATCATTGCAATGTCTGTTTGATCAGGACCTGTTTGTCAATGCATCTGGATGGGGCCTCAAACAGAAGAAGCTTATAGAAAAGTTGGCCGTGAGCCCGGCCCTGACTGAAAGTGATTTTTCATTCATTTACTACTTGCATTTGCAGAACTGAGAAAACGACCATTTCCAAGCGAGATCAATGGCATCTGATCTTTTACTGATGTCTGATTGAAGTGATGCTGTGTGCATAGAGAATACACGACAGGGAGTACTGAATTTTAAAAAATAAACCAAGAACTAATGTCTTGCTGCCTGACTTATTTTGTCTGCATTACATGCACTCAGAAATATTTCCCATTTGTATGAATGCACAGGGTGACCATACCAAAAACAGGCCATACTAAACATAACGTGAGCAAACAACTTCAAATCAAAGAAAAAGGTTAAAAATGAGAATTTCCTTTCACATATTGCTGCAAGAACAGAATAGCTCATTTATGAAGAACCAATGCTGTTTAACAATTTCCTGAAGCTGTGAATATTTACCAAACATGATTGATTTGAAATTCACAGTCAATTTGGGTCAGCATTGAGGGCCATAGGAGAAAGTGCACAGCCAGCAACTTTACATCAAGACCACTTTGAACAGCATGATTAAGACAGATAAACTACTTACAATTATGAAGTGGACGTAAGAAGTTTGAATGAAATCTAACTTGCTCTTTCTATTAAATTTTGTAAATTACATCTTATTTACAGTGATCCTTGGCTACAAAGGAAGTTTTATATTAAATAAATGAACCTTTTATCACAATGGTAGGCCTTATTTATCTGTCAGATATTTTTCATTTTAAAAATCGAGGAGTATAGGAAGTCAGGCTACTCAGCTTTCTGAGCTACTATCCAATTAGATCATAGATGCATTTACCTTGTTTCTCATTCCCTCCCTTCTTAACTCATTGATTAACATTTCCAAATTTCCAAACCAAAAACCAATTTCCAATTCCTGCAAGCTTTAGCTTATTTTTAACAGGCCTCTTATGAGGAAAGTCTCAATAGGCGAGAGCTATACTGTCTGGGGTTTAGAAGAATCAAAGATGATGTAATTGAAACATATAAGTTCCTGAAGATGCAGGTCAAAAGGACGTTTCGACTTGTGGGCAAATCTAGAACCAGGGGGTCATAATTTAAAAATAAGGGGATGCCTATTTAAAACAGAGATGAGGAAACATTTTTTTCTATCAGACGGATGTGAGTCTTTGGAATTCCATTCCTTAAAAGGTAACAGATGCAGAATCTTTAAGCATTTTTAAAGAAAAGATACATAGTTTCTTGATGAAAGATTTATCGGGAATATACAGAAATGTTGAGTTAAGGTGAAAATCAGGTCAGCGATGATATTATTGAATGACAGAGCAGGCTCAAGGGACTGGTAACCCATTCTTGTTCATGTTCATATTTATTGGCTATGTGTGGAATCACAAATCTGTCTGCATCATTTTAATCCTTCCTTTCCAGACTACGCACCAAAACAAGTTTGGAATGAAGCACTATTGAACAAACCTCCAGCTGGCACACATAAGGCTGCATTTCATCAAAGAAAGCCAATGTTAGAATCTGCAGAGAAACATCGAGTTGGGGGAAGGGTGTGAGAAAACGTTGGCTTTACAGTAAATGTAATTGAGATTGATACCAGTCAGAGGATTTAGGTTTTACCTGGACTCTGGCCAAACAGATTAGATCGATTGCTGCAAGAATCCCGAAAACCTTCATGCATCCCAGATTAACAAACAAGGCAGATTTTTAAAAATTTTTCATGAGATGCAAGTATCATTGGCTGAGACACCATTTGGTGGCCATCCCTAATGGCCCCTGAAGAAGATGGTGGTGAGCCACTTTCTTGAACTGCTGCCATCCATCTGGTGGAGGTTGACCCACAGCGGTGTTACAAAGATAGCTCCAGGATTTTGATCCAGTGACAGTGAAGGAACAGCAAGATAGTTCCAATGCCGAATGCTGTGTGACTCGAAGAGGAAACTGCAAGCAATGGTGTTTCCATTGCATTTACTAACCATGTCCTTCTTGTTGGTAGCAGTCACAGTTTTGGAAGATGCTGTCAAAGTAGCCTCAGTGAATTACTGCCATGCACCTTGTAGATGGTACACACTGATGCTACTGTGTGCTTGTGAAGGAAGAACAGAATATGTAGGGAGGTGAATGGGATGCCATTCACACAAACTGCTTTATCTTGGATGGTGTTGAGATCCTTGAGTATTATTAGAGCTACACTCGTTTGGGGAAATGGAAAGCATATGGGGAAGAATATAGTGTTATTATCTATGGAATAGTAATTCCAATACCTAGATAATACTCTGAAGACTTTGGTTCAAGTCTAGAAGATGGAATTTGAATTGCAAAACTCTGGAATTAAAACTGACCTGTTGATTGTTTTAAATACTCATCTGGCTCACTACTGCTTTAAGGGAAGGAAAACATCTGTCCTCACCTGCTCTGGCCTACATGTGACTCCAGACCAACAGCACTGTAGTTGACTCTGTGGTTGTACTTTGAAATGGCCTAGGAAGCTACTCAGTCATAGTAAATCTCCAAAAAGCCTCTTAAAAGAATGGAGCACTTGGCACCAATCTGGGTACTGGAAACGCCAACAGCAAACAAAGTCCTTCCAGCCCTGTGAAACTTTCCTGGGGGAGTGCTGTCTCACAGAGTTGTCAATCAACAACCCGACATAGTCATACTCACAAATAGAACCTTTCAGACCATGACCCAGTGGTGTACAGTCAAAAGGGAAGTGCCTGCTAGTTCTCATCAACATCTCCAAAGTCAATGAAATAGCAACAGATTACAACTTGAACATGGAACATGCACAAGAGTTTAGAAGGATGACAGGGGATTTGATTGAAACATATAAAGCAGGGCTGGACAGACCAGATGCAGGGAGGACATTTTCCCTATTTGGAGAATCTAGAATCAGGGTCACATTCTCAAGATATGAGAGAGACTAGTTAGGACTGAACACAGAATAAAGAACAGGACATCACTGGAACAGACCGTTCTGTGCCAGCCATGATGCCATTCTAAACTAATCCCACCTGACTGCACATGGCCCTCATCCCTTACTTCCTGCCTTTTCAAGTGTCAGTCTAAATAACTTTTAAACTTTTCTATCATATCTGTTTCTACTGCCTTCCTTGGCAGTGCTTTCTAGGCACCAACTACCCTCTGTGTAAAAAATCATGCCTTGCCTATCTTCTTTTAACTTTCCCCTTCTCATGTTAAACTTATGCCCTAGCATTTGAAATTTCCACCCTGGAGTAAAGACTCCAAACATCCACACTATGCATTGCCTCTTGTAATTTTATATACTTCTATCGGGTTGCACCTCAGTCTCTGACACTCTAGCAAGAACAATTCAAGTTTTTCAATCTCTCCTTTAGCTAATACACTCCAATCCAGGAAACATCCAGGTCAACTTCCTTTGCACCTGTTCCAAAGCCTCCACTTCTTTCTTATAGTGTAGGGACTAGAACTGCATGCAGTACTTCAAACATGGCCTAACTAAAGGTTTATACAGTTTCAACATGACTTGCCCGCTTTTATGCTCAACGTCCAGACCGATGAAGGCAAGTATGACATATGCCTTCTTTAGTCCCTTATTCACTTAGCATTGCCTCCTTTCTGGAGCCATGGACTACAGTCCAAGATCCCTCTGTATATCAATGCTCCTAAAGGTTCTGCCATTTACTGTATACTTTCATCTTACATATGACCTCCAAAAATGTATCATCTCACTCTTGTCTGGGTTAAACTCCACCTGCCATTTCTCCACTCAACTTTCCAATTAGTCCATAGCCTAATGTATTGTTTGTCAACTTTCCTCAATATCCATGACTCCACCAATTCTTGTAATGTGAGATGAGAAAAGATTTATTGTCTCCCAGGGTAGTGAACATGTGGAATTCTCAGGTCTCTATGGAATGGCCTCCTCCTGTTCCTAGTTTTTTTATGAAACATACCGATTACCAACCAACACAACCAATCCCCCTCCCAATCGACTGATGAATAAGTACTCCTCAATCAAATGGAGGAAGCACAGAATGTAATCTGGGTGGGGGACTTCAAGCTCAATAACCAAGAGTGGTTTGGCAGCCATATGACTGATTGATCTGGTTGAGTCTTAAGGGACATAGCTGCTAGATGGGATCTGCAGCAAGTGGTGAGGGAACCAACAAGAGGAAAAAATATGCTTGATCTCATCCTCACCAATCGACCTGCTGCAGGTCTATCCATCCATGGCGTTGATATTGGGTTCAATAAGAGTGAAAACAATGGCATCCTTTGGAAATGCTAAATCCTATCTTCACATTGAGGATGCCTTTCATCATGGAAATATCATCATGTGAAATTGATTAAATTTCAAACAGTTCCGGGAACTCAAACCTTGGGCCATCAAAAGCAGAATCATACTCCAACACAAAGTGAAACTTCATAGCCCAGCATACTCCACTCAACCATTACCGTCAAGCCAGGGGATCGACCCTAGGTCAATGGAGAGTTCAGGAGAGTATGCAAGAGCAGCATGAGGCATACCTGAAAATGAGATGTCAACCTGGTAAGCTACAAAACAGAACTACATGCATGCTAAACAGCAAAAGCAACAAGTGATGGACAGAGGTAAGCAATCACACAGCCAACAGATCAAATCAAAGTTCTGCAGTCCTTTCACAGCCAGTTGTGAATGGTGGTGGACAATTAAACAATTCACCAGAGGACAAGGCACCACAAATATCCCCATCCTCAACAATGGAAGCGCCCAGCACATCAGTGCAAAAAACAAGGCTGACAACATCTTCAGCCAGAAGATCCATCTTGGCTGTTTCCAGAGATCCCCAACATCACAGATGCCAACCTTCAGACAATTTGATTCACTCCACTCGAAATCAAGAAAAAGTTGGAGGCACTGGATACTGCAAAGACTTTTGGCCTTGACAACATTCCAGCAATATTACTGAGGACTTGTGCTCCAGAACCTGCTCCTCCCATAACCAAGCTATTCCAGCACAGTTAAAACACTGG
Organism: Chiloscyllium plagiosum; assembly: GCF_004010195.1. Taxonomy (NCBI): domain Eukaryota; kingdom Metazoa; phylum Chordata; class Chondrichthyes; order Orectolobiformes; family Hemiscylliidae; genus Chiloscyllium; species Chiloscyllium plagiosum. The sequence continues at coordinate 15,188,278 of NC_057713.1, forward strand.
CATCTACCCAGCAATGTGGAAAATTGACCAAATACGTCCTGTACACAAAAAGCAGGACAAATGTAGCCTGACCAATTATCACCCAATCAGTCCACTCTTAATCATCAGTAAGGTGATGGAACGTGTCATCAATAATGCTAGTGAGTTTTGAGAAGACTTGTTGCTCATGTTGAGGTTCTGGATGTAATTTTTTCGCAGAGCTGGAAAGTTCTTTTCCAGACATTTCGTCACCATACAAAGTAACATCATAAGTGAGCCTCTGGTGTAGCACTAGTGTTATGACCTGCTTTCTATGTATGTGTTTAGCTTTCCTTGGGTTGGTGGTGTCATTTCCTGTGATGGTGTCATTCCCTGTGATGATATAATTTTCTGTTCTTTTTTCCAGAGGCTGGAAATTAGGGTCCAAGTTGATGTGTTTGTTGATAGCGTTCCGGTTGGAATGCCATGCTTCTAGGAATTCTCATGTATGTTTCTGTTTGTCTTGTCCTAGGATGTATGTGTTGTCCCAATCGATGTGGTGTCCTTCCCCATCTATATGTAAAGATACTATTGAGAGTGGTCATGTCTTTTTGTGGCTAATTGATGTTCATGTACCTGGTGGCTAGTTTTCTGCCTGTTTGTCCAATGTAGTGTTTCTAAGAGTTTTTGCAAGATATTTTGTAAATGACACTCATTTTGCTTGTTGGCTGTTTAGGGTCTTTTAAGTTAATTAGCTGCTGTTTTAATGTGTTGGTGAATTTGTGGGCTACCATGATGCCAAGAGGTCTGAGTAGTCTGGCAGTCATTACTGAGATGTCTTTAATGTAGGGGAGGATGGCTAGGGTTTCTGGATGTGTTTTGTCTGCTTGTTTGGTTTTGTTGCTGAAAAAACAGATGACTGTGTTCATTAGATACCCGTTCCTTTTGAATACACCGTGTAGGTGATTTTTCTCTGTTCGTCACAGTTCCTCGTGCTGCAGTGTGTAGTGGCTCGTTGAAATAATGTTCTAATGTAGCTTCGTTTGTGGGTGCTGGGATGATTGCTTCTGTAATTCAGTATTTGGTTTGTATGCATTGTTTTCCTGTAGATGCCGGTTTGAAGTTCCCCATTGACTGCTCACTCTACTGTAACATCTAGGAACAGTAGTTTGTTGTTGTTTTCCTCCTCTTTTGTGAATTTTATGCCAGTGAGGATATTATTGATGGTCTTGAAGATTTCCTCTAATTTGTTTCGTTTAGTGATGACAAAAGTGTCATCTGTGTAGCGGACCCAAAGTTTGGGTTGGATGGTTGGTAGAGCTGTTTGTTTGAGTGTCTGCATTACTGCCTCTGCTAAGAACCCTGATATTGGAGATCCCATGGGTGTTCTGTTGGTTTTATTATTGAAAGTGAAGTGGGTGGTAAGGCATAGGTCCACTAACTTGACAATGTTGTCTTTGCTAATGATGTTGTTGCTGTTTGGTGTATGTGTCTTTGGTTCTTCTAATAGTGTAGTCAACAACAGATTTCTCAGCAACAAACCCAAACAAGCAGACAAAACACGTCCAGAAACCCTAGCCACCAGTAAGGAATGCAGGATAAGTTTCCCCACTTGCCTGGATGAGTGCAATTCCAACAGCACTCAAGAAACTTGACGCCATCCAGGACAAAATAGTCTGCTGATTATCACTACATCCAGAAACATTCACCACCAAGCACTGTATGCAAGACGCAAAGCAGAACTTTGCAGAGGCTCCTTAGACAGCACTTTCCAAACTCATGACTACTGCCATCTAGAAAGATAAGCACAGCAGATACATTGGAGCACCGCCACTTCCAAGTTCCTCTCCAAGCCATATACATTTCTGATCACCACTCTTTCATTATTATTGGGTCAAAATCCTGGAATTCTCTCCCTAAAGGCATTGTTGGTCCATCTATAGCACATGGACCGCAGCGATTCAAGGAGACAGCTCACCACCACCACCTTCCCAAGGGCAATTGAGGTTCAGCAATAAATGCTAGCCAGTGAGCGACAATTACATCCCTGAATGAATAAAAAAAGTCACATTATAACTTATGAAAAAGGCATTACGGCAAACAAATTGATTTTTGTGCGTGCAGCTTACAGGTCCAGTCGCAGATCACTGAGGCAGCACCACAACATTGTGTGAACTCAGTGCATTTTGTGCTTAAGGTAAAATCTCTTCGCCTACAACAGGAGCCATTCATTGTATCCTAATCATCACTTTAGATGACAATAACTAACAGGTTAAGGAAGTCAGCTTTTGATGAAAAGTCACATTTCTTTAATTCGAATAAAATTTCTTGTCCAGTAAATTCATTTCTATATTTAAGTTAAACCAAACCCATTATTTGTCCCTTTGCTTTAAAACACTAGCAAAACGTCAGAGTGAAGAATGACGACATGATCATCTTGTTTCTCAAGGGCTGAACTGATTCATTTGCTTTTATGTCTTTGTAGTTTTGGAGAAAGTTTTTATTTCTTGCCTCAACATGCTTCTGGAAAATTCTTAGTATGACTTCAGTTTTGAGGTTTTTGCTTTTTGCTCTAAGGAGTCACGCATGGGTTTTAGAAAATTTTCCTCATGTAGACATGGGCAGAATTTGTTTATGTTTGTTGCCAGGAATCGACCCTCACCAAAATCTGGAATTATTCATTTCTTATTTTATCTTGATCATTAACAGATGATGTGTGTTTATGTATCAATCCCAAAATACAACATAGTAATTAGAGTTTGATTTATAAAGATGCCATTTTGGTAACTTGCCTTTGCTTTCAATTACTTTATGGAACAATAGATATTCTGCCAAAGGTTTCCTTTTTTAAAAATGTTGTACCAATGCTCCTATTCCAATAGGAGGGAGTTTTGTTCTCTTCCTGCTCCTTAACTTATTTTTATTGCTATGTGTCAATTTAAAGGTGAGGCAGAAGCAAAAACATAACATTCTTTCATCTTTTAAAATTGAAAAATACAAGGACAAATACAATTTCAGAATATCACCAAGACAGAATCATAGAATGATACTTGGCAGACAGCATAGAAGGTGGATATTCAGCCTGCTATGTCTGTACTAACTCTCTGTAAGTCCTTCTCAGTTAATTTTATTTGCCTACCTTTTCCATGCAGCTATGCAAATGTTTAGGTGTTTCCAGTTCAACTCTTAAATCAGCATTAAACGCAAATAATGTTCAGGAAAGAAATGCAATACGCTATTAATATGCCTCCTGTCTTGTCATGGTCAGGTGACCTCTTCAATGAGGCACTGAGTGGAGATCTCCACCTTCAAGCCAGTTTTCAATAACGACACAGCACAGGCAACATAGTACTGAGTTGAACACTGAATGTGGTGTCAGAAGTGGAGCTGACCTGGAGTGTTGAAGACCTGTATATAAACATAGTGACCAACTGAGAAACACAAGCATGTTCAGAGTTGTGGAGGCTGCTACACACCATTGGAAAGGAACAGAGAAACAAGCCACACCTGAAACGTTGGGTAAGACACAACAATCACTGCAGTTCCTCCCGTCCCAGCACTGGCCAAAACAAAAGGTGATTTAAAAAGAAACTGGCAGTTTTTCTACACGCAGTGGCACAAATTCTGATGGGGGTATGTATCTTACAGCCAGATTTTCAATAAGGGCACATTAGGGCAAGATAACACCAAACTGGACACCAAACACACTTATAATGAAATGCAGGACCTTGAGATGACTAAAGCGGATGAGTAGAGGAGGGTTTTACTTTACTGTCTCAAATCGCACATGTCATATTGGCATCAATCCATCATGGGCGAAGACAAAAGTGCCTGGCATGTTTGTCAATTCTAAATTAAGCATTGTCTGTCAGGGCTATAGAGGCTGATTCATAAGGGGAAATTAATTCTGCAGCTGGCATAAATGATCAGCATTGACCCAATGGTCACTTCTAGCAGGCTCTCTTTTACACCACCCAATCATTCACTCTATTCTGAGCTGTCTCTACAACATTCATAGGTAAAAACAAGGATGGCAGATGCTGGAAACCAGATTCTAGATTAGAGTGGTGCTGGAAAAGCACAGCAGGTCAGGCAGCATCCAAGGAGCAGGAAAATCGACGTTTTGGGCAAAAGCCCTTCATCAGGAATACAGGCAGATTGCCTGCAGGGTGGAGAGATAAATGAGAGGAGGGTGGGGGTGGGGAGAAAGTAGCACAGAGTACAATAGGTGAATGGGGCTGGGGTGATAGGTCAGAGAGTAGGGTGGGGGAAGGTAGCAAAGCGTACAATAGGTGAATGGGGGTGGGGATGAAGGTGATAGTTCAGAGAGGAGGGCATCTTCAACCATGTGAGAAGGGAAATTGCGATCTCTAAAGAAGGAGGCCATCTGGTGAGTTCTGTGGTGGAAGATGCCCTCCAACGCATCTCG
>NC_057713.1:15192806-15197781 GCF_004010195.1 Chiloscyllium plagiosum
GCATAGAGTACAATAGGTCAGTGGGGAAGGAGATGAAGGTGATAGGTCAGGGAGGAGAGGGTGGAGTGGATAGGTGGAAGAGGAGCTGGGCAGGTCGGACAAGTCCGGACAAGTCAAGGGGACAGTTTTGCTGGAGGTTAGAAACTAGGATGAGGTGGGGAAGGGGAAATGAGGAAACTGTTGGAATCCACATTGATGCCCTGGGGTTGAAGTGTTCCGAGGCAGAAGATGAGGCGTTCTTTCTCCAGGCGTCTGGTGGTGAGGGAGCGGCGGTGAAGGGGGCCCAGGACCTCCATGTCCTCGGCAGAGTGGGAGGGGGAGTTGAAATGTTGGGCCACAGGGCGGTGTGGTTGATTGGTGCGGGTGTCCCGGAGATGTTCCCTAAAGCGCTCTGCTAGGAGGCGCCCAGTCTCCCCAATGTAGAGGAGACCGCATCGGGAGCAACCTTCCCCACCCTCTTCTCTGATCTATCACCTCCATCTCCACCCCCATTCACCTTTTGTACTCTATGCTACTTTCTCCCCACCCCCACGCTCCTCTCATTTATCTCTCCACCCTGCAGGCACTCTGCCTCTATTCCTGATGAAGGGGCTTTGCCCAAAACGTCAATTTTCCTGCTCCTCGGATGCTGCCTGAACTGCTGTGCTTTTCCAGCACCACTCTAATCTAAAATCCACATTGTCCCTGACTGCTCATTTCCAGGCACAGTGACAAGGATTTCCCACATGCCCATTCCAATCCCAGTCAAACCTGAAATCTTTCTTGGAAATATCTTTGGAAGACAGTCTTGGGGACAGGTTACTTATAATGTTGATACAAGGCTGCTAATGACTTCCAGACAGAGGTTGCCAATGGAGTCTCTACATCATGAGCCAAAACTGAACGTCGGTCCAACACCAGGAGAACAAGCCTACAAGTTGTTACAAGTGAACTTCAGTATGGGATACCAGCACAGCATCTCAGTAAACAGCAACTCACAGAGTAGAACATTATACCCTCTGGTCTTGCTACATTGAACAGCTTGCCATCACCCTCAATGACTTGTCAAAGGCTTACAACAGCAGCGTGGAGTTTAAAGAGTGTTCCTCTGCAAATTGAAAGCCTTGCAGGGGTCTCTGAAAGCAATGTAGTGCAGTCTGTGCGAAAAGATTACCCAAATTTTAGGACGTCAAATGGTGACTTGATCAAAGTTTTAAAGATATTAAGGGGAAAAGGACAGGAAAGAGAAGATATTTCTGCTAATAGGGGAGTCTAGAACTCAGGGACAAGGACTAAAAACTAGAGCTAGATGTATTAGGAATTAAATTATGGATCACTTCTACATGAAAAGATGGTAGATGTTTGAGTCTTTCTTCAAAAACAATTCATTTTAAATCTGAGATTGTTTTTATAATTATCAAAATTATTATTACTAGTCCACCAATCCAGAGAGCCTTGTAATGATCTGGGGACCCAGTTTCGAATCCTGCCATGGCAGATGGTGGAATTTGGATTCAATTAAAAATCTGGAATTAATAATCCAATGATGACCATAAAACCAGTGCTTATTGCCAGGAAAATCTCATCTGGTTCATTAAAGTAATTCAAGGAAGGAAATCTGCCATCTTTACCTGATCTGGCCTACAAGTGACTCCAGACCCACAACTGCCCTCTGGGCAATTAGGGATGGACAATAAAAGCTGGCCTAGCCAGTGATGCCCTCATTCTATGAATGAATAAAAAAATTAGGGTTTATGAGAAAAAGTATATAGATCCACCATGTCATCATTGATAAAACAGGATTGTTGGACTAAATGGTCTATTCCTGGTCCATGTTTCTCTTGTATATGCATTCACCTTTTTTGCCAAAGTAATTAAAAAATACTCTCAGTACTCAGACCTTCGTGCATTGCAATGCACTTTCCTGAGCTCCAAATCCTTGCAGTAACATAGAAGATCATTGTGAATGGAATATAAGAGGAAGAAGAAAGGGGTGTGAAGTATGAAGGGATAAATTTTAATGATACACCATGCTGATGTAATATTTACTTAAGAGAGAAGCAAATAAGAAACCATGCCTGTTTCAAGGCCTGTTGTGGTTGGACTTACAAATGTCTATGGGTTTCAACTAACCTTAAAGGAGGTTTGAGTGAAATAAGATGAGAGGAAAGATCAACTATTAGATGTTCATTTTCTGTCTAAAGTAAGGGGGTGAATTACATTAAAGAAGTTACAACTGGACTGTTTCAAATAAAGCCTTTAGTCATTCAGTTTAGTGAATTTTTGCAAATGTTAATGACTCTCATGGTATACAATGATTTAACATGTCTGAAATTCCACTCTCTTGTTTTAGCAGAGGTGTCAATCTATGAAAACCTTGACTTGGAGAAGCCGGTGTTGGACTGGGGTGAACAAAGTTAAAAATCACACAATGCCAGGTCATAGTCCAACAGGTTTATCTGGAGGTTTCGAAGTGCTGCTTCTTCATCAGCCTGATGATTTTATTTTTCACCAGGACACCGTTACATGCTGCCCAAATCAGACGCTGAGAATTCTGCATGGAGTAACTCATTTCCTGACTCACAGGAATCCAGGAACAGTATTAAGCCATTCAGCACATCGAGCCTGCTCCACCATTTAATAGGCTCATGATCAGTACAGTGCTCAGCAGTTAGCACTGCTGCCTGACATCACCAGGGACTGGGGTTCAATTCCAAGATCAGATGATTGTCTGTGTGGAGTTTGAACATTCCCCCTGTGTCTGCAAGAGGGTGCTCCTGTTTCATCCCACAATATAACAGTGTCCAGGTTAGGTGGATTGGTCATGTTAAATTGTCCTGTAGTGTGCAGGCTAGGTCGATTAGTCATGTATTATGGTGGGTGGGATGCTCCTCAGATGGTCAGTGCAAACTTGATTGGCCAAATGGCCTCTATCTCCACCATACAGTTTCTAATAAAACTCTTCAATGCCTTTTGTCCCTATTATCCTTTACACTATTTTAACCAAAAATTTATCAACCCATACTTTAAAATACACAAAGACTAAGCTTCCACAGCACTCTGGGGTAAATAATTCCAAAGATTGAATAAAAAAGAAATTCTCTACATCTCAGACCAAATGGCATCCACCATTAACCAGGGGTAACATCCTTCCTGCATCTACCCTGTCTAATCCTTTAAGTATTCCAAAACAAGTATAAATAAAAATTTCTGGAGAAGCTCAGCAGCTCCAGCAATATCTGTGGAAAGCAACAGTTAACACTTCAAGGGTCACTAGACTCAATATGTTATTGCTGTTTCACAGATACAATCAGAACTGCTGAGTTTCTCCAGCAATTTCTCTTTTTGTTTGTTTCAGATTTCCAACATCCACAGTTCTTTTCATTACTTTACTTTATCTTGAAGTATTTTGTAGGTTTCAATGAGATCACCTCTCATTCTTTGACATCTAGAGAATATACTCCCAGTTTGCCCAGTTTTTCTTCATGGGCAGTCCTGTCATTGAAGAACATTGGTGAACCTTAGTTGCACTCCCTACATGGCAATATCTTTCCTGAGCTAAGGAAACCAAAACTGCCCACAGTACTACAAGCGTGCTCTAACTGACCTCTTATCCTATCAAAGGAAAACTTCAAATTCTGTTGCAATGAAGCCCCACATTTCATTAACCTTCCTAATAGTTTGCTGCACCTGCATGTTGGTTTTCAATGAATTATACATCTACACTTTCCAATCTCTTATTAAAGAAATAGTCTACACATCTCTTTTTCCTATCTATGTGGATAACCTCACATTTTTGCACATTATATTCCATCCGTTATGGCCTCGTCATCAAGCTTGTCCAAATCCTCCTTAAAATGTTTTATATCTTCCTCACAAGACACATTCCTGCTTAGCTTTGTGCCATCTGCATTGTACCCAGTCATGGTGAACAGCTGGGTCCAAGTACTGATCCTTGTGGTACCCCACTAGCCACAGTCTGTCAGTGTGAGAATGACCTATTGGTTCATACTGTCTGTTTCCTGTCTATTAGCAAATCATTAATCTGTGTCAATACATCACCTCCTATTCCATGTGTTTTAATTATGCTAACCAACCTCCTGGGGGACTTTATCAAAAACTTCTGAAAATTCAAATGTATCTCTTCCATTTATCAATTTATTTTGCAGCTTCCTTAAAAAATTCCAAATATTTTGGCAACACGACCTGCCTTTATAAATCTATGCTATCTCCAATCAGACCATTTTTATTGAACTGTCCATTCATCACCAACTTTATCATAGATTGTGTCATTTTCACCATTTTTTTTATATAGAATCCCGACAGTGTGGAAACAGGGTCTTCATCCCAACAAGTCCACACCAACCCTCCGAAGAGTAACCCACCCAGACCCATTACCCCACTCCATTATACTATATTTACCCCGACTAATGAGCCTAACCTACACATCCCTGAACACTATAGGCAATTTAGCCTGTTCAATTCACCTAACTTGCACACCTTTGGATTGTCAGGGGAAACCAGAGCACCCGGAGGAAATCCATGCAGACACGGGGAGAATGTGCAAACTCCACACAGTCGCCTGAAGCTGGAATGGAACCTGGGTCCCTGGTGCTGTGAGGCAACAGTGCTAACCACTGAGCCCCATGCCACCGTATTGATGCAAGACTAAAAAGTAGCAAAGCCCTGTAGATGCTGTCGATCTGAAACAAAAATAGAAATTGCTGGAGAAACTCAGCAAGCCTGGCAGCATCTAGAACATAGAACATAGAACAATACAGCACAGAACAGGCCCTTCGGCCCACAATGTTGTGCCGAACTTTGTCCTAGCTTAAGCACCTATCCATGTACCTATCCAATTGCCGCTTAAAGGTCACCAATGATGCTGACTCTGCCACTCCCACAGGCAGCGCATTCCATGCCCCCACCAGTCTCTGGGTAAAGAACCAACCTCCTGGGGGACTTTATCAAAAACTTCTGAAAATTCAAATGTATC
>NC_057713.1:15200758-15211756 GCF_004010195.1 Chiloscyllium plagiosum
ATGGTGAAGCAGACTCGATGGGCTGAATGGCCTAACTCTGCTCCTTTAATTTTATGATCATATGGAGTGTATGGAATTTTTGAAGATGCTATCTCTAAAGCCATGTCCTTCAACACTGTTTGATGTAAATTGTCAGGTCCTGGGATTTAACAACTTCCAGCTCCATTATTTTCTCCAGTAAATCGTGCTAATATTTATTTCCTTCAGCTCTTCATTCTCCCTAGTCACTTGTACTTGTATCACTAATTATTTGAGATTTCTTTTATCTTGCTCAGTGAAAACAAATACAAAATAATTATTTAGCTTCCTTGCCATTTCCTTATTCCCATTAGAAATTTGCTTGATTCCCCAAAGCCTGTCCACCATCTACAAGGCAAAAGTTAGGGGTGTGATGGAATACTCCACAACTGCCTGGATAAGCACTCAAGATACTCAACACCATCAAGGACAAAGCAGCCCAATTGACTGGCACCACATTCACCACTGTCAAAACTCTTCGACTGATGCACAGTGGCACCAGCGTCTACCATCTACATGATGCACTTCAGCAATTCATCAAGGCTACTAAACTGACCCTTCAAAACCTACAACCTGTTAAAGACAAGGACACAACACCTGCAAGTTCTCCTCCAAGCCACTTACCATCGTGACTTGGAAATGCATCACTGTTCCTTCAGTGGTCATGAAGTCAAACTGCAGAAGCTTCCTCTCTAATATTATGTGGATGTATCTACACCCAAAGTGGTTCAAGAAGGCAGATCATCATCGCTTTCTCAAGGGTATTGGTGGAAGGGCAATAAGTGGGAACTTAGCCATGATACCTACATCATGAAAAATAACTTTTACAAAGGTAACATGATCCACTTCACGACTGCTTTTAATTAAATTTAACAGACAGTCCCAAACATAACAAACTCAGAAATTTTTGATTTTAACAACTTCTATTTCTCTGTTGGTAAATTCCCTACTTGCTTAGTAATTTCCAATTGAAACAGAGTTAGCAGAGTTAAACATTTATTTGTATATCTTTCATGAGTAAACATGTCATGACTGTGAGTTTAAAAAGGGTGTTTCATTTAAAATTTAGATTTGGTTTAATTTAGTTGTATGCAAAAAATTAGACAATATTAAATTGAGCGGCACAGTGGTTGGCATAGTGGCTAGCACCGCTGCCTCACAGTGCCAGAGACCTGGGTTCAATTCCCACCTCAAGCAACTGTCTGTGTGGAGTTTGCACATTCTCCCTGTGTCTGCATGGGTTTGCTCCAGTTTCCTCCTACAGTCCAAAAATGTGCAGGTTAGGTGAATTGGCCATGCTAAATTGCCTGTAGTGTTAGGTGAAGGGGTAAATGTAGGGGTCTGGGTGGGTTGCTCTTCAGAGGGTTGGTGTGGACTTGTTGGGCCGAAGGGCCTGTTTCCACACTGTAGGTAATCTAAATTAATTATTTAAGCCATTTTCGTTCAGCAAAGACTCAATCTTCAGGCTATGAACCAGACAAGGAGTAAAACAAATAATATTATTATGTAATAGAAAAGGATAGGAGGAAAGAGCTAGTCTTATTGAAAATATATGACAGACTTTACAATTTTCTTTGGATGATCAGCCCAAGTACAAGGGTAAGGTCACCATAGGCATGAATCTCGATGATTAGAGGCTTTAGATGACTATTTTCTTTTCCCACAAACAGCTTAAACTTGTAGCAAATTTGAATTTTAATATTTTTCAATCAACCTGTTGAGTATTATGGCATATGTCCAGTACACAGGCACATCTTTGAACTGTGAAAAGCAACACACACACAGAGAGAACATGCAAATGCCACACAGACAGTCACTGGAGGCTGGGATTGAACCTGGGTCCCCAGTACTATGAGGCAGTAGTGCTAACCACTGAGCCACCATGCCACCCAGAATCTGTTGTAAAAAAAAACTCCCAAAAATAGCCAAGTTAAGCTAAGCTATACCTTAATAAACTACAATCTGGGTCTACTTACAAAACATGACGCTTCTTACATAACATGCAAATATAACATTCTGCTGCAGACTTGTGTCTTTAAGGCTACAAAAAGAATTTAAATTCGAAACCAGTTCCCTGTGAAAACAATAAGAGAGTAATTAAGAGTGGCAGTTGGCTGTAAGTGATTGGCTGCTCTCAGGAGCCAGATGAATTTTTCTTCAAATGATCAACTCATCTGATTCCTTTCACTTTCCTTCAAACTAGCTCATGCCTGGAGCATCTGATATGTGATATTCAGAGTCTGAGAAACCAGACTCGGGAACAAGAACTTGGCTTACATAAGGGATAGACGTGGGGCTGTTCCTGCTCAGAATATAATCTAAGTTACGTCAAGGTCCATATTGTTGACAACATTGAGGAAATCATTTCCATCATGTCTAGCTTTTAGTAAAGTTATACATTACAAAGATGTGAAAACTCTTGCTAAAAAGAAATAAAAGCTAATTATCTAATTGAAGTGAGACTAAAAGCTGTCTGGGGCTAATTTAGAAAGATCATTCAAAGTAACGGAAGAGTGTAATTGTTGTACTACTTTACTTAAAGAGCTTTTGACTTTAGTCTGTAGAATCTGCTAACAATCAAGCACCAGAAGAAATAAAATATCTCAATGTTGCACAAAGTATTCAATTTATGACACAAAACTTCAGAATATTCCATTCTGTCTTACAATCACCAACATACTTTTGACATAGAATTCCACAATAGGCAATCCACGCACAACAATAAAAATCTGGAATAAAAAGTTAATCTAACGGTGACCATGTAACACTGTCAGTTGTCATTGAAAGTATTATCTGGCTCACTAATATCTTTCAGGGAAGGAGATGTGCTGTCTTCATCTGATCAAGCCTGCATGTGATTCCAGTCTCTCATCAATGTACTAATGCTTACGGATGGGCAATAAATGTGATGCAGGCATCCTGTGAATACATATCTTTGAAAAACCTTGGATGAAACATTATTTTGCTCCACCATAGGGTGGTTCATAAGCTCGGGCGGCTCAGTTCATCAGGTTGGAAGGCACAGTGCATCTCTTTCCTGGCAGCCCTACCTTAGGTCCATAAGATACGATAGAAAAGCAAAATTAAGCCATTTGGCCCATCAAGTCAACTTTACCATGGCTGATATGTTTCTCGATTCCATTCTCCTGCCTTCTCCCCATAAACCCCTTGAGAGACAATACAGAACCTCAGCTTGCCACCAGTGATAGGCAGGGGGCACCACCAGGTAAACCCTGGCATATATGTCTGCAGTGTAGTGGGCAGAGTTCCACTCTAACTTAAAGGCCCATACTCAATGGAGATAGGAAGCCACCCACAGGTCAAAGCTTGCACTAGCCTCCAGCCCCAATCCCCTCGCATCTTTCTCTGGGACCTCCCCAACTGTTCCTATTGAGGTGAACTCATTTATCTTCAATCCAGAATTCCAGTGATGATCCTGCTGCCAACAAGTTTTCAGATTTTAACAACTTTACTGTAACAACCAAAGATTAATGTTGATAAAACATTACTTAGTTGGCCATTAATCCTCTAAACTATGGAACAGATATTCTTTATTAGTTTCTTAACACAAACTCAGAACCGTGCTAGTTTGTATGTAATGGCGCACCCTCAGCAGAACTGTGGTTCTTAAAGGGACCAGTTCAAAGCTATTACTTGCTTCCAGTGAGTTCACTTCTGCTGTTTCATTGAGCCATAACATCCAGAGTCCTTTTTATTTAACTTGTGGTATCTGTGGATGTTACTGGCTAGGTCAGCATCTATTGCTCATCCCTAATCACTCCTCTCCTGCTCCTCAGAGGCTGCCTAACCGGCTGTGCTAATCTAGCACCACAGTCGTCGACTTTGATCTCCAGCATCTGCGGGGCTCACTTTCTCCTCACTAAGAGCACAACCACATTGCTGTGGGTCTGGAGTCCCATGTAGACCAGACCAGGTAAGGATGGCAGTTTCCTTCCTAAAGGACATTAGTAGACCTAAAGTAGATTGAAGGTCATCTTCAAAGAATTCCCAAACCACTTCCAGCAGCAAAGGTCATTTTGATCATTCCTCCTCTCTCCTCAGCAAGTTCAGTTTCTTTGAGCAGAGAACATATTTCCACATGCAGTGAAAGGAAAAGGATCAAAAAGAATTTGATCTCAATACAGGAGCAAGAATATCCTAGTGAGACCACACTGCAATACAGTGCAATTTTGGTCTCCTTATCTAAGAAAGGAATAGATTATGTCCAGTGAGATCTGTATTCATGAGAGTTTGTAAGAATGAGAAACATGTAAAATTCTGAGAGGTTTAGACGGAATGGATGCCGAGATGGTGCCTCCCTTCTCAGGAGGTTCTAGAACAAGGGGTTATAGTGTCAGGACAAGGAGTAGGCCATCCAGGACTGAGATGAAGAGAAATGTCTTCACTGAATTGGTGATATATCTATGCAATTCTGTTCCACGAAAATCTGTGGAGGTCAAGTCACTGAATATATTTAAGCAAGTAACAGATTTCTAGACACTAAAGACATCAAGGCATATGGGGAGAGAGCAGGAATGAGGCATTGAGGTGGAGGAGTGGTTCTGATCATACTGAATGATGGAATAGGACTGATGGACTAGATGGCCTATTCCTGCCCCTATTTTCTATGTTTCTGCATTCTGCCCGGTAGCTACCAGAGAACAATGCTTTCCCCTGCTGGTCCTAACAGCACCTCCCAGACTATCTCTTTCTGTACAGGTCTGTGAATCTGATGGCTTGGAATTCTGCCAATCTTAACTAAGGATGCCAGCTGCTTTGGTATTTGTATACAGATGGTAAATCCATAACCTTGGCTCTCAAGAACACTTGATATGAGCCCTAGGACTTCACAACAAGCAGTTCAGATCAGTTTATAGTCTGACAGAACTAGTAGGAGTTCACATGAATGCTGACAGACAATTAAACAACTCATTGAAGGCTGATATTCCACAAATACCATTATCCTCAATGATGGGAAACCCAGCACATCAGTGAAATATGAAGCATTCATAGCAATCCTCAACCAGATGTGCCAAGTGGATTCCTCCAGAAGGCCTCAGCATCATAGATACCAGTCTTCAACCAATTCAATTAACTCCACCTGATATCAAGAAATGGTTGGAGGCACTGGAAATTGCAAAGACTGTGAGTCCTGAAGGCATTCTGACAATTGTATCTGCACCCAGAGGCAAGCTGCTTTAACATGGAAAACTGCCAAAAAGCAGGGCAAATCCAATTCAACCAATTACCATCCCATCAGTCTACTGTCGATCATTAGCAATGATGGAAGGTGTCACCAACAATACCATCAAGCAGCACTTGCTCAGCCATAACCTTCTCAGTGGTACCCAGTTTGGGTTCTGCCAGATCCACTCAGCTCCTGACCTCATTACAGCCCTTGTTCAGAAGAGCTGAATTCCAGAGGTGAGGCGAGAGAGAGAGTGACAGCTCTTAACATCAAAGCCATGTTTGACCAAGTGTGGGTTTGAGGAGATCAAATAAAACCCAGGTCAGTGGAATTCAGGGGGAATCTCTCCACTGGCTGGAGCCATATTTAACACAAAGGAAAATGGTGAGATAGTTGGAAGTAAGTCATCTCAGTTCCAGAATATCTCTGCAGGACTTTTCTCTGCATAGTGTCCTTGGCCTAACCATTGTAACCTTGGGTTCAAAGGAACATAGGACTTAGGAAGAGAAGTAAGCTATTTGATACTACAAGCCTGTTCCACCATTCAATAAGATCATGGCTAATCTAATTGCGGTTCATCCCCACCTTCCTATCAGTACTCCATATCCATTGATTTTCCTAGCTTTCAAAAATCTATCTAACTCAGCCTTGAATATATGTGGAGATCCAGACTCCACTACATTCTGGCTAAGGAGAATTTCACTGTCTATAAAAAGTCATTTGAGAAAATTTATCATCATTAGATTTGACACAAAGCAAAACAAATTAACACTTCTCATATTATTATGATGACAGATCAATCCTTGATATACTTACAAACATCCAGAGTTTTGGATAAGATTTTTTTTTAACAAAAGCTTCAAGTCAACAATATAACTTCTAAGAATTAATTCAAATACTGCAGAAATATTCCCTGCATCTACCCTGGAATGTCTTACCTTATAGGGTGCCGAGGAAGCTGCAAAGAGAGAGACTTCAAAAATTAAAAATACAAGGCAATTATAGTTACCTCCTTTCAGCAGGAACATATCCCCTGTAGATTATATTCTAGATCATAAGCATGAATCAAAAGAAATGCTTTCCATCTTACCCTTCCAGGAATAAAAAAACACATGATGTGTTAAAAACAACTGTAACAAATTCGTGTATTAAAAAGATTGCAGCTTGAGGACAGCAACTCGACATCCCAGTACTGCAGGTAAAAAAAAGATACTTTCTTGTGCAGAGTGCAGGAAGCCAGTCACCAACAAAGAGGAAAGAGGACAAAGGAACTACAGCTAACCTGCAAAGACCAGAATATCATTATTGACTTCGCAATTGTCAATGTGAACGCTATCAATGTCACTCAACATAAGGATTGTGGCTTTCCATGATCTATTCTTCATGAAGAATCTGGAAACTAATCTGTAAAACTTTTACTTCACTTCGAATACCTTTTCATTCATAATCTGTGGAAATGTGAGTGATGATTCATCATGCATTCAATAAATAAATTGTTTAATAATTTCTTTAACTCAAGATAAACTGGTTAAATTCTCTCCTTTTAGAACATAAACATTGATCTGGAATAAGGGCTTCCCCAGGGGTCATTTTCAATTAATGTTGTTACAACCAACCTAGAGGTGGGTGAATAAAGAAGGGAAAACAGTTGAATTGCCAGTCCTACCCCCTCCCTCAACCACATTCTCTGTGATGGCAAAAGAAATCACAATTTTATGTGTTGCTCCACACCCTTAACTCAGCCATCTTCCCTATTGTGCTCCTAACATTAAAGTAAGACCATTCAGCATTGCCTTACTTTCCTGAAACTCAATATGGCTGAACTCCCTCTGACTTGGTTCCTGTAATAATACATGCTGTTTCTCTATTGTACTGATAGTCTGTGACCCAGCCCCTGCTGAACTAGTTTCAATTCCTCCCACCAGCACCAGCAAACCCACCCACAAGGATGTTGGTCCCATATTCACATCACACTACATGGAAGAATTGACCATTTAGAATTTTCAGAACCAGCCCTTTCTTAAATAAAAAAAATTAACCTGTTCAGGTAGAGTACACACCTGAAATAGGTGGGACTTGACAAAAGCCTGTTGGCTCAAAGATAAGGAAACTACCACTGCACCGCAAGATCCTCATACAATCTGATGCATCACAATAACCTATAGACTTACAAAGATCAAGGTACACCATTTTGATGTGAATTTGGATTATGTCTTAATCCCTTTGCTCATTAAAATTAAAATTGAATTAATTTCAGTGAAGTAAGGCTGGTGAAAAAGAAAGTCTGAATTCCTACTGGGTAGAATCCTCCTCCTCAACTTTTCACCATCTATTACTCGCCCTGCTTCAGTCTTAGGTGTATGTTAATAGTAAGCAGATTGACCTCATTTTGGATCAGTGTGATCAAATTGAATTCATTCCCCAGGGTGGAGGGATTTATTCAGATTCAAGTCCATTGCTTTAACCAATACTTCCTCCATGAACCCTTGCTAACTGTTCAAGTGTTCCCTATGGTCTTGGTGTAAACAAGATATACTTGCAGGATAGCCTTTCCTAGTTAGATATCTTCAGAATAAATAAAGTAAATTATTACAGGATGTTAGTTTATCTTAACTCTATATCCACTGTAAGTAACTGCATGTGTTTCTGGGTTGATTTTTATGGAACCTTGGGTTCATTCCAGATTTTATAAATGTTGTGATCTCAGCCAACTTTTGTGAGGTTTAACACTCTACTTATCTATAATCTACTCTGTATTCAAGGCCTTATTCCAGTGAAAAGAATTAGTACACTTAGATCGCAAATGAAAAAAACCATCAAATAAAATATCAATTTCATCAAGGAAACCACTTTTGGAATAAACTCTGTTTGATATACTTCCAATTACCAATCAGTTTAAGGCCCTTTACCTAGAACATTCCTGTGTTCACTATCTCTGTTTTTGAAACTGTTTATCCAGCATGAGCTTGTTTATTTTAAAGACTTTATTTGAAATTTAGTTGGTAATGATAGTTTATACCAGGCCATTTACAGGATTGTAAATTTTACAACTCCATCTAGATTTGAAAAACGTGTGATTTTTATACTTGTCAAGAGATAGAATGCTGTGCAGTATATGATACAGGATCACCATTAATTGCTCTTAAGTTAGTTGTTCTATCATCTCAGTTCAGACCAAAGTGCAGTTCCCATGCTTCCTCCTACAATGAACATTTTCAGTCTCCTTCCACAATAGAATAGTCATAAACAGCTAAGAGGCTAACTCCTACTCCAAATTAGCAATCACTTCAGCCTTGTGCCAGGTATCATGAGCAGTTTTTGTTCTCTGGTTTTATATTAAACACCTAAGAGATGATGTAATCATAGAGAGAGTCACACAGTTTCTGCAACATGGTAAGAGGTCCTTCATGATGGCCCATCCTGAATGTGCCAGTCATTAAATATCCATCTGTATTAATCCCATTCTCCAGCATTTAGCCCATAGTCTTTTATGCTATGGTGTTTCATCTGCTCATCTAAATAGCTCTTAAATGTCTTAAGGGTTCCTTTCAGCCTTTTAGTTCCAAATGACCATAACCAATTACCACCTAATGCAGGTTTCTAGTCACAAAGACATCCTTGACCTTCATACTCTGCTTCTAGCCACTAAACCATTTTTGCATCCAATTTGGCAAATTGCTCTGGGTTCCATGGACTCTTAGTTTCTTAACTAGTCTGTCATGCAAGACCTTGTCAAAAGCCTTACTAAGTCCATCAACTGCACTTCCCTCATTGACACAGTAGTCACCTCTTCGAAAAATTCAAATTTGTTAGACATGCTAAATCTTGCTAAACCTTCCAGACTATCCTTGATCAATCCATGCTTCACCAAGTGGAGATTAATTATGCTCCTCAGAAATGTTTCCAGTAGTTTCCTGATCCCAGGACTCACTGGCCTAGTTTCCTGGTTTACCACTCCTACCCTTTTTTGACTAATAGCACCACATTAGTTGCACTCCTTCATGAGCTCAGAGGATTTGGAGATTATTGTCAGAGCCCCTGCAATCTTCTCCAACGTGGCAACTCCCATTGCATTGAATCATAGAATCCCTACAGTGCAGAAGCAGCCCATCGAGTCTACATCAACCCTCCAAAAAGCATCTCACCCAGAACCACCCTCCCTTGTATTCATCTCAACTGGGCCTGGATATTTATCCATTTTCAACCTGTTAAAAACACTAATGCCTCTTCCCTCTCAAAATGCTAAATTGTTGAAGTTTATTACAACTCCCCCACCCCTCCCTGGCTTCATACCTACACCAACCTCCTCCATTCTGCATACAGCTACAAAGTACTCATTTAGAACTTCAGCTCTGTCTTCCAGTTCCACACGTTGATTGCCACTTTGCTCCCTAATGGGCCTTATTCTTTCCAGCGTTATTCTCTTGTCCCTAATACTCTTAGGAAATACCTTTGGATTATCCTAGATGTTATATGTCAGTGTTTCTAAATGTTCCCTCTTCTTTCTGTACTCCTCTATGACATCTACTGTTTTGAGCCCATGGCATCCTGCATAAGCTTCCTTCTTTTCTCGATCAAATCCTCTATATCCTTTTACGGGAACACATTGGGCCGGCACTTTCACCCTTACCCTTTTGAGCACCTCTCACTGCTCTGAAGTGTATTTTCCTGTAAGTAGCAGTTCTGAGGCACTTTGGCTAAAGCCTGTATACCCTATTAATATCAGCCTTGTCCCAGCTCAGAAACATGATTTCTGGTCTAGCTTTGTGATTATCCATAATTAACTTGCATCTTAGTGAATTATGGGCACTATCACTAAAATGTTCCCCCACAGCCACATCTATCAATTGCCTAGCTTTGATCTCTAAAATTAGGTCCCTTTCCATTGTAGGTCGTATGCATGCTGGATTTAAAAAGCTTTCCTGGACACAATCCAAGAATTCCATCGTCTCTAAGCCTTTCAAATTTGTCTAATATTGGGAAAGTTGAAATCTTCTACTATTATTAGCCTTTTATTTTTTCACTTCCCTAAGATTTGCCAACATGTATATCTTTCTATCTGTCTAGACTGCTTCACCATAATGTTAACTTTAGGACACTCTTCCCAGACTGTTTCACTGTAATACTGATTGCAAGACACTCTTTCCAGACTGCATCACTCTGTTGTTGACTGCTGGACACTCTTCCCAGACTGCCTAACCGCAATGCTGACTTCCAGGCATTCTGCCTAACTTGCTTCACTGTGATGCTGATTTCAGGAAACTCTTCCCAGATCCCCTAAACATCCACCAAAATGAATCATGGGCTGTCCAGAAATTTACCCAATTTAAACATAAGAAAGAAGAGTGCACAAGTAGAACATTTTGCCCCTTCAGTCATCAGATGTGGTTGCCTTCCCTCCATAATGCCTACATCAATCAAGATGCCTACCTTCAAATACGTTTATTGGCCCAGCCTGGGGGTCGGAATTCCAAACACTAATCTCCCCAATTAATTTCATTTCAGACACTTTAGTGGAAGGATTCAAAAAATTTTTAATGTTATTTTTGATTATATCTGGGTCCCAGAAGTGAAAACCTGGTGTTTTAAATACCTGTCCATCTTCCTTCCCATCTATCCCTCCACCCTCCTCTCCGCCCTATCACCATCACCCCCAACTTCATCTACCTGTCGCACTCTCAGCGACCTTACCCCCAGTCCCACCCCCCTCCCATTTATCTCACCTCCCCCTCAGCTCACAGCTTCATTCCTGATGAAGGGCTTTTGCCCAAAATGTTGATTACCCTACTCCC
>NC_057713.1:15211986-15220879 GCF_004010195.1 Chiloscyllium plagiosum
TATCTCACCTCCCCCTCGGCTTGCCTCATTCCTGATGAAGGGCTTATGCCCGAAACGCGATTCTCCTGTTCCTCGGATGCTGACTGACCTACTGTGTTTTTCCAGCACCACATTCTTGACTCTGATCTCCAGCATCTGCAGTCCTCACTTTTGCCATTTTAATTTAACAAGCCATTCACCAATTCCTTTTATCAATATTCACATGCTTGGAAAACAACATTCAGATGTTTGCCCTAATTCTACAAATCCAAACTGGCTGTGCCAGATTAGCTCATGCCTTTCTCAGACAAAGTAATTTTTTTTGTCCCTTTTATTGTGCATAAGTACCTGTGCTTTATTTTGTGGTAGGCACTTAATATGTAGGTTCTGCAATCCACAGCTAACTGAAAATTCTCCCTGTCAGGAATTGGAGTTGACTGATTTTTTAAAAAATTATCCAGTCACAGGATGAGGGCGTCGATGGCTAGGCCAGCATTTAATGCCTTTCCCAATTGCCCAGAGGGCAGTTAGAAGTCAACCACATTGCTGCAGGTAGGCCAGACAAAGTAGGAATGGCAGTTTCCTTCCATAAAGGACATTTGTAAACCAGATGGGTTTTCCTGACAATCAACAATGGACCCATGGTCATCAATACATTCTTAATTCCAGATTTTAATTGAATTCAAATTCCACCATCTGCCATGGCAGGATTTGAACATTGCATGGGTCTGTGGATTACCAGTCCAGAAATAATACCACTAGCCCATTGCTTCCCCATGATGTCACTAAAGACTCAAGACCCTACTCTGCTAACAATGGTAGTTTGCTCTCCCCATGCACTTGATTGGTGGTGAAGCTCCTTATACAATTATGAAAATGACATCATTCAATGCTGAGACTCAAGTGAAGCTCGAGGCAGTTATACCGATTGCATGTGACATCAGTGACAGTCTGAGCTTTACAGAAACCTTCAATGTCAATGAAAAGCTGCAGTCTTGCTGCCTGCTGCCTCCTGGGAAAGGGGTTGGAGGAGGAGGCTAAAGACTCACAGTGGCTGTTTTGTTATTGCAGCAAAACATCGCTAAGGCTACACCACTAAGGCTGCACCACTAAGGCTGCATCACTACAGCTGCACCACTAAGGCTATACCACTAATGATTTACCACTTATGCTACACCACTAAGGCTACATCATTAAGGCCAGAGCACTAGGCTACACCACTAAGGCTACAGCGCTAGGCTACATTACTAAAGCTACACCACTAATGCTACACCACTAATGCTGCACCATTAATGCTATACCACTAAGGCTACACCACTAAGGCAAAACCACTAAGCTACACCATTAAGGCCAGAGCACTAGGCTACACCACTAAGGCTACACCTTCAAGAACCATTTGTCAAAATGGTAATCTAGTACTTCTCTCTTGTACATAAGATATAGGAGCAGAATTAGGCCATTTATTCTGCTCCACCATTCAATCATGATTAATATGTTTCTCAAACCCATTCTCCTGCCTTTTCCCTGTAACCCTTGATCCCCTTATGCTTATAATGCTTACATTTAAAAAGTCAAAAACCTCATTTTGCATTCCTGATCAAAAAAGCCAGAAATTATGACACCCCATGATAACTTAATTGGATTGAATCATTTCTGGGTCTCCAGGTCAATCATGGAAGCATAGAAACTAGAAGCAGGAGCTGACTGTTCAGCCCTTTGAACATGATCTGCTGTTCAAAATTATCCTCTATGTCATTCTCGTTTTTTCCCATTTCTCCTTTATGCCTTTAATATCTATAAATTTACCTATTTCTTTCTTGAATATATCCAGTTACCTGCCCTCTACAAGAATTCTGCAGGTTCACGACCCTTTGAGTGAAGTAATATTTCCTCCTCTCTAAATATCCTGAGATTGTGTCTCCTAGTTCCAGACTTCCCAACCAGGAAAACATCCACCTGCATCTAGTCTGTCCAGCACTGTTAGAGTTTTATACATTTCAGTCAGATCCACTTTCATTCCTCTAAACTCTAGTAAATACAGGCCCAGTCAAACTAATCTCTCCTCACAAGATCATGGTGTCAGCCTAGTGGACCCCCACTGCACTTCCTCTATGGCAATTGTGTTCTTTTTCAGCAAGGATATCAAAACTGCACACAGCATTCTCAAGTGTGGTCTCATCAAGGCCCTGTGAGACCTCTGAACTCAAATCCTCTTACAATGAAGGCTAACATACTATTCACCTTCCTAATCGCTTTCTGTACCTGCCTATTTACTTTTGTTGTCCTTTGTGCATCCACACTTCCCAATATATCACCACTGAACTAATATTGTCTTTTTTTTTGCACTGAAAAGTAAATCTTCAGATTTAGCCATCTATGTTGAAATCACTATCTGAAGCAAGCCAAAGCTTGTTCTTTTTTGATTGATGAGAAAATTGGAACTGTGATCTCCAGGAGTTTCTGATAAGGATCATTAAACATCTGAAAATGTTGGCACAAACAGTGAGTTTTGTATTACTGATGTGTACAGGTATAGGCCTCATTTAAAAGCCTTGCTGCAAGATTTCTCACTGTGCTAATCCAGTGAGAACCTGGCAAAAACAACTCAATTCCTAGGGCAGAATTTTACTTGAAAAATGAGGTGTCGGGGGGGAGGCCTGTAAAATTCTATGATTGACCTGTCCACTGACCTTCATTCCGGTTCACAATTTTATGAGCCTGAGTTGCCACTCTTAAGCAGGCAATCTTCAGGTGGACAGGAAAGGATGATGAGCAGGAGGGAGATCCAGAAGGTTATCCTGTGATACGACTTCACACAGAGAGAGAAGGGAGACCTCCTTTATCAGCTTAGCTCTTTTTCATCTCAGACAAAACATCAAAAGCTCTGTCCTTATAGATACTCCAGTTGCCAGGGGCAAACGTCCCAACTCCATCCAATCAAAATTGAGCAAAATGGCTGCAATATCAGCGGAGATGCATTCATTGCTGACTTTTCAGATGGATGGAAGGGAATTCCCAACATTCAAAAAAAATTGTGCCTCTGATTTCCAAACTCTTACCTTTCTACCTTCACTGAATTAAAATGTTGGACAATGTACAGTTTTCTGTGGAACTATCAGTTAGGTAGACTAAAATCTACTACTAGATCACTTGGCATCTGGTACAAAATATATTGAACCAACAGGAGTTCAAATATAGCAACATAGGAGCAGGAGTAGGCCACTCAGGCCCCTGACTCTGTTCCAGCATTTGATTAAACCATGTCCAACCAATATTCTAACTGTGTCTACCCACAACGACTATTAATCATTGCCAGGCGAAGATCTTGATTTTAAGAGTTTTAACTGGCCTATCCTAAACAGCTTTCACATTCCAGATTTCTACTGCCCTTTGAGCAAAGGTTTCTCCTAGCATCATTTAAATATCCCAACTATGATTTTGTTATACCCCCTTGCTCTAGGCTCCTGGAACCAAGCTTTCATCTATTTAACCTACGATTTCTTTAATCATATGAAACACCTCAGTAAGATTATTTTAAGTCCTCCATACTCTAGAAAATACATGCCTCGAATATGCAACCTATCCCTCTCATTTAAGCCAATATCCTTTCTATTAGTTGAATTAGAATTGGGTCCAACAAATGGATGTGATGTATCTATAATGTGGATGATGTGCGTTAGCAAGCTTCCCATTTCTGTGCCTTAACTTGCTTTTCATTTTCAGCCTATATCACTGGCTAGATGCAATGCAAAATAGAGAACTGAATGTGGGAGAGCTGTTGGCGTAGTGGCAATGTCACTAGGCTAGTAATCTCGAAACTCCAGGCTAATGTTCTGGGAGCATGGGTTTGAATGACACTGTGGGAAGATGGTTAAAGCTAAATTCAATAAAGATCTGAAATTAAAAAGTGAGCCTAACGTCAATTATTGTTTGAAAATCCATCTTGTAGACCAATGACCTTTAAGGAAAGAAATCTGCTGTCTTTATCCAGTCTGTGATTGATTCAATTATAGCATTGTAGTGGTTCTCTGGACAGTTAGGGATGGATAATGAATGCCAGCCCAACCAGAGATATCCACATCCCATGAATGAATTTTTTAAAAATGTACGTTTCTCTCTGTCACTCACAGTGTCTCCAGCTACCAGCCCTCAGAGGTGCCTCACCAAAGCAACACCCAGAAACTGGGTCCATCGTTCTCCCAAATTAAAACTTAAGAAGTGAGGTATACCAGGCACCCTCCAATGGGCATCACAAATTATCATTGGAGCAGTGTGTTAGAACACGCTGGAACTTTCAAGCCTCTCAAGAAATGAATTAATTTCCAATAATCTTTTTGAAGATTGATTTGGTTACAAAATTATTACAAATGGAGGGTAGGAAAAATGGTAGACTGGATGGTTGGGCTGGGGGGGAACAGGTCATGTGGTTAAAGTCTCTCAGAATATGTCTGACCCACTTGGAAAACATTCTGACACCTATCTGCTTTAATTGCCACATTCGTGTACATTACACTTAAATTTCAGAAATCCTTGTTTGCTATGTTTCAAGAGTCTTTGATCTAGCTTCGAGTTCAATGAAAGTTGGACACCTGATGATAACCCTTGAGGTCACATTCACCCATTTCTTCTTGCCAAGTAAATTTGAACTTTTGCTCAGCGTGTTGCAGGATCTGTTTGGCTTGTGTGGTCTAAAAGTGATTAAATAACTGCTGAGCTTCAGATTAGAAGCTACAGAATAATATAAACAAGAATGTAAGGTCATGACATCAGGGTAGAGAGAAAGCTTACATTTTCTGAAACTTCTAATGATTCTTTCTGAGCGACAGCCTTTGATAAAATCCCACCACTGATACCTAATACTTATTGTAACCAGTATACGTTTTCGATGGGATTGCAGCTGTCTTTTGCTGATTAGGACCTGTCAGGGAAATCAGTTAAACGATGGTTTAAATTTCTTTTTATCGTCTAAGTGAGAATGATGTACAGAGGGAAGGTGCTAAGGAGAGAGGGGCCTGAAATTGTCCTCCCTTTTTAGACCTATATTCGTCAGTGACTAATCATTTTCCAAACATTATATTATTTGCTTTAAAACCATAAAGGAGTATGTGTTCACAGAAGACATTCATCATATCAAAAAGCAGTTAGAGCCTAGTTTATATCTGTTTGCACTTTAAATTTTCAGAAACAGATATACCAATGGGGGAGTTCCAATGCTTTAAACAGGAAATAGTTTCAAGGTGCTTGCTAGGTGGAGGCAAAGGAAACCTCTCAATTGTGTCACAACATATGTCTTTTTTGTGAATTGAAGAACAGGATTGACAGAAGTTAGGGAGCAGCAAGTTCGACCAGCCACCATAATGCTGGACCAGGAACCGAAATAAATTTCTGGTTAGCACCATGTGGAGGAGCTGAATGTTTATATCATTGGTGACCAGTACACTCAATGCAAAGAGCCCTTATTAAGTATGTCAGTGAATGCCAAACAAAATGTAATATGGATTAATACAAATTATATGTCTAGGAAAGGGAAACAAGCACTAAGGGATAGGGATTAAATGCTGTACAGTATAGGATTGTATACAGGAAAGGGAATATTGGTGGATAGTTGGCTTTAACCTTTCAAATATGTCTCCTGGACCTGACTCCCCAACCTACAGAAATAATTGCTCATCACTTTATCTATCTGGTCCTTAAAATCTTGTCAATTTTGATCAAACATCTACTTTACATTCTAACTTTTAGGGAATGCAACTCCAGTTTATGTGAAGAAAAGCTGTAAGAACTGCAGATGCTGGAAATCAAAAATAAAAACAGAAATGCTGGAAAAACTCAGCAGGTTTGGCAGTATCTGTGGAGAGAAATCAGAGTTATTGCTTCGGGTCCTTTGGATACTGGTCACTGGACCCAAAATATTAACTCTGATTTCTCTCCACAGATAATGCCAGACCTACTCAGCTATTTCAGTCTTGTTCCTAACTTACATAATCTATTCTCATAACTTAATAATTAGCACCAAGATATCATTCTGATAAATCGGCACTGCATCTCCTTCAAGGAAACACATCATTTTGAAGATGCAATGGCCAAAACAGTTTGCAGCATTGCGGATGTGATTTAACCAGAATTTTGTACAGATGAAACATAACTTCTTCACCCTTGTATTTTCATCTTTAGGTATTAAAAACATTTAATTTTTCTCTTTTAATTATTGTGCATATCTGTTCATGACATTTTAACAAACCATTTATCAATGCACAGAGTCTCTAAGAATCTCTGCTATTGCTAATTGTTCATTATTTTGAATGTACCATTTTATTCATTCAAGTTTCAAAGTGGAGGATTTTATACTTTCCAACAAGGAAATCCATTTGCCACTGTTTTGCAGTTTTAATCACTTTGTGATTTTATACTTTTGTTTACAATGTTTACAATAACACCCGTCTTTGTCATGGGAAATTTGTATGTATAATTTTCTATCTTCCTTCTTTCAAATTATTAATATTTATGAATAAATGAGGTTCCAGCTCAGATCCTTACAGAACACCACTATTCACAGCCTTCAAATTAGAGTAGAGTAATGGCCAACTTCCAATTTCCTAACAACCAATTTCCTCAGCAAGTTTTCAATTTTTTAAAAATTCACTCATGGGACATGAGCATCACTGGCTGAGCTAATATTTATAACCTACCCCTAATTGCCTTTGAGAAGCTGGTGGTGAGCTGCCTTCTTGTACTGCTGCAGTCCATGTGCTGTAGCTGAACTCACTATGCCCTTAGGGAGGGACTTCCAGGATTTTGACTTAATGAAAGTGAAGGAATGGCAATATATTTCCCAGTCAGGAACGTGAGTGGCTTAGAGGGGAACCTGCAGGTAGTGCTGTTCCCATCTATTGCTGTCCTTCTAGATGGAGTGGTCATGGGTTTAGAAGGTTCTGACTATGAATTGTTGGTGAATTTCTACAGTGCATCTTGTAGATGGTACATACTCCTTCTCCAGAGCATCGCTGGTGAAGGGAGTGGATATTTGTAGATGTGGTGACAATCAAGTGGGATGCTTTGTCCTGGATAGTGTCAAGCTTCTTCAGTGTTTAATTTTTAATTAGATTCCCTACAATGTGGAAACAGGCCTTCGGCCCAACCAGTCCGCACCGACCCTCTGAAGGGTAACCCACCCAGACCCACTTCCCTCTGACTAACGTACATGGCACTATGGGCAATTTAGCGTGGCCAATTCACTTGACCTGCACATCTTTGGACTGTGGGAGAAAACCGGAGCACCTGGATGAAACCCATGCAGACACAGGGAGAACGCGCAAACTCCACACATACAGTCGCCCGAGGCTGGAATCAAACCTGGGAGCCTGGTGCTGTGAGGCAGCATGACTAACCACTGAGCCATCGTACCACCCCAATTGTTGGAGCCCATCCAGGCAAGTGGAGAGCATTCCATCACACTCCTCACTTGTGCTTTGTAGATGATCATCAGGCTTTGGAGAGTCACCAGGTGAGTTAATCTTTGCAATATTCCTAATCTCTGACCTATTTTTGTAGTCACTGTGTTTATGTGTCCAGTTGAGCTTCTGGTCAATAGTAACCCTAAGGATGTTGATAGTGGGGGATTCAGTGATGATACATCATTGAATGTCAAAGGATGGTGGTTAGATTGTCACTGGTTGGAGATAGTCATTACCTGACATGTGTGTGGTGCAAATATTATTTGCCACTGGTCAGCCCAAGCCTGAATATTGTCCAGATCTGGCTGCATTTCCTTAGTGCTAGGTGTGACCCCAGCGAATGGAGAGTTTGCTCCTTGGTTGATTCCAGTTTTGCTAGGGCTCTTTAATGCCACTCTCGGTCAAATGTGGCCTTGATGTCAAGTGCTATCTCTCTCGGGTTTCCCTGCCCGTGTTTAACCTGAAGCCATGAGACCTCATGGGTCCCAGAGTCAATGTTGAGGACTCCAAGGGCAATTCCGTCCTGACTATATATCACCGTGCCATCGCCTCTGCTGGGTCTATCCTGCCGGTGCGGTAGGACCTATCTCGGGATGGTGACAGTGATGTCTGGGCCATTGTCTGTCAGGTATGATTCCTTGAATTTGACTATGTGATCAAAAGTATCAAACGATGTGAGTGAAGTGTCAACTGTTGAATAGCATGTAAAGAAATGACATATGATCCTATTAATAATTATAAAAAGTCAAAAATAGAGATATAGGTCATTCCTCCATTTGCTATTCAGCTGTTGACACTTTACTCATACCGTCTGACACTTTTGATCATCTGTAAAGACTTGTTATTCAGAATGTCGACACTCCATTCACACCATTTGTATTTATCTTTTGCCATTCATAATTATTTGGAATTATCCGACCATTACCTCTCTGTATATAAAGTCTGTGCCTGTGTGCTTCCCTCTACTTCATCTGGTAAAGGAGCAGTGTTATGAAAGCTTGTGATTTCAAATAAACCTGTAAGACCATAACCTTGTGTCGTGTGACTTCTGACTCTGTCTACCTCAGTCCAACACCGGCACCTCCAAATTTTTAAATTTATATTAGGGGAGTCTGTGATCAAGCATCCTTTCTGTAATGGGGCAATCAGAATTGTACACAATATTCCAAGTGTGACCACACCAGTATTTTATATAGTTGCAGCATGATATTGCAGTTCCGGAACTCAATCCCTCTGCCAATGAAATCTAACACACCGTATGCCTTCTTCACAGCACTATCCACCTAGGTGGCAACTTTCAGGGATCTATGCACATGGACTCCAAGATCCCTCTGCACATCCACACTACCAAGAATCTTTCCATTGACCAAGTACTCTGCCTTCCTGTTATTCTTCCCAAAGTCACATTTAGCACATTTAGCTGCATTGAACTCCATTTGCCACCTCTCAGCCCAATTCTG
>NC_057713.1:15222945-15288342 GCF_004010195.1 Chiloscyllium plagiosum
GAGGCCTATAAAAAACTCCAAGCAGTGTGACCTCTCCTCTCCTGTTTCTAACCTCAGCCCACACTACCTCAGTAGATGAGTCCTCATCAAAAATTCTCTCAGCCACCATTATACTATCTTTGACTAACAAGGCCACACCTCCCCCTCTTTTATCGCCTTGCCTATTCTTAATGAAATATCTAAACCCTGGAACCTGCAACATCCATTCCTCACCCTGCTCTATCCATGTCTCCGAAATGGCCACAACATCGAAGTCCCAGGTACCTATCCATGCTGCAAGCTCACCTATCTTATTTTGGATATTTCTGGCATTGAAGTAGACACACTTCAAACCACTTCGCTGTCTGCCAGCAATCATTTATATAAACAATGAAAAGCAGTGGACGCAGTACTGATCCTTGTGGTACACCACTGGTCACTGGCCTCCAGAACAAAAAACAACCCTCTACCATCATCCTCTGTCTCATACCTTCAAGCTAATTTAGTATCCAATTGTGTAGCTCCCCGAATCCCATGTGATCTAATCTTACTAACCGGTCTACCATGCAGAACCTTGTTTATTCTATTTTATCTTCATTTCTTTTGTTATAGTCAATTTTTTTATTCATTCATAGGATGAGAGCATCGCTGGTTAGGCCAATATTTATGGCCTATCCCTAATTGCCCAGAGGGTAGTTAAGAGTTTGTGGGTCTGCAGTCACATATTGGCCAGACAAGGTAAGGATAGCAATTTTCTTCCTAAAGGGCATTAGTGAACCAGATTGGATTTCCCAACTATCAACAATGGATTCATAACCATCTTTAAACCCTTGATTTCAGATGTTTATTGAATTCTAATTTCACCATCTGCCATGGCAGGATTCAAACCCATTCCTCAGAACATCACCTGGGTCTCTGGATGAGCTGTCCAGTGAAAATACCACTAGGCCATTGCCTTCCCTACTTGTAGCATTATACACTTTACTTTTCATGAGAGACCGCCTCATTAAAACCAAAACCACAAAAATGTGATCTAACAATCCAGATTTCAGTCTGAGATCTGACCTGCCCAGTATTAACTTCAGCTGGGAATTTAGCGAACGGGATTCAAGCTGAGAAGAATGAAAGACTACTTAGACTGTTAATCACGAAACATTTTGTTTTACTTGCCTAAGTTAATTTGTAAACAAATAAGTGCAGTAGGAGGTAGTGAGGAACCAAAGTAGCTCATAAAAAAGTCAGAACTTTCAAAACCTTAAACCTGCCACCAAAGTTAAGTCTAGTGATTAGTAGCATAGGTACTCTTTAAACAAGGCAAAACAAGATATTGATGAGTGCAAGTAAATCCAGAAAACAAGTAGTTAAGTAAGGATTTTCCCTTCTTTGGGTTGTGAAAGGTTTAATAGATTTTAAAAATGGCATTCTTTCCTTTTTGATTTCTTTGTACTCTTTTAATGCATTTAACTTTTTTTTCTCTTAAATTCTCTTTCCATTCCTGCTCTGACATTGAATTGACCCTCTGTCTCAGTCTTTCTTCTTTTTTTATCATATTTTTATCTCATTGCTTAAAGCGTTACACTATTTGTCCCATTATTCACTATGATTCAAGTGCCCTGTTACTCTCACAAGGCTCCTATCAGCTCACACCTCCAACAGCCCTTCCCAGGCAACAGCTTTTAAAAATTAAATGTGCAAGCAAATCTAACTCATGGGGCTCCAACAAAATGTGACCTTTGTGTTTCTAAAATGGAACATAAGTTTGTAATAATGTGTATTATTTAAATATTGCTTTCACTTTGTACTCCTTGGTCCTATGAGTCATGCAGTACCAATTCAGAAGTATCAAGTAACAGACCATGGCACTGTTTTAATTCACCAGACTCTGCAATTTTCAACCAAAAGACTGTCTTCAGATAATTTCCAGTTCTGAAGTATGATTGAAGAATAAGACACAATGATCAAACATAAATTATTTCCTTCCTAAATGGTTTTAATTGGAATCTTTTGGAATTTTAGAGAAACTTCAACTGCATCCAATTTCAATTGCACTCTAACTTTTAAAACATATTTTCTTGTTTATTGCTCTGTTTCCTAGTAGTGCTTTGTATCTTTATGCTCTATGTTTTAACCTATTAGCTATATTCAGCTGCTAGCTACGCACTGATGCAGTTTTTCTTGATATAATTACAATAGCCAAAGTTCAATGGTAGCACTTGTGCCCCAGGGTTTGAGACTTCAGAAATCCAGGCTGACACTTCAGTGCAGTTCAGTGCCAGATGAAATCTAAATTAAGCCCTCATCTGGCTTCTCAGGTGAAGGAAAAATGTTATGACTTGAAAAACAGCAGGGGATTCCTTCCCAGTGTGCTGGCCAATATTTATCCCTCAACCAACATCAATCAAGTCAGATTATTCAGTCATTAGCCACATTATTGCCTGCAGAGTTTACTGTATGAGAATTTATTGACGTATTTTCTACAGTACCATAAGACAATAAGACTACCATACATAAGGACAGAAGTAGGTCATTCAGCCCATCTCGCCCATGCCACCAGGAGATCATGACTGATCTGGTAATCTTCAACTCCACTTTCCTGCCTTTTCCCCATTATCCATGATTCCTTTATTGCTTAAAAATCTGTCAATCTCAATCTTGAATGTACTTAATAACCCAGCTCATCAATGAAATCAATTGATTCTTAACCATTGATCACCGCAGGAGTATATCATCCTGTCTTGAAATCAGTCCAGACCCAAAATCTTATATCATGTTCTATTTCATAATTACAACAGAGTGACCAGACTATGAAATTATTGGAAAGGCTGTTAAAAAAAAATGCAGAAATGTCCTGAGGTTGTGAAAGGTACTATCTAACTAGGTGAAAGGTGATACCTAAATTCCATGGGGATCATCCACAGAAATAGACCTTTTGGGAGCTGCCAGATGTTTATAAAATGCCATTGATGGATTTGGCCACCTCACTCATACCTGAGGCATAAGCAGGATAAACTTCAGCCCTTGAACTCTTTCAACCAACCTGAAAATGGTCCACTAATGACCACATAAGGATCACAATTGGGCCAAGGACAGAAGATTTGTCTTCTCAGTCTTCCTAGTCCCACTCCAACATTGCATAAATATTGGGGAAGATGATGTGAAAAGATGGCCAAGGAATTTTATGCCCACCCCTACCCTCCCCCACCACTCAACCCCTACCCCTATACCCCCAGCCTGAAGATCCATAGGAAGGGAATGGAACATTCTACTCCAAAGTCTTGAGCCCATTAATCTAAACTGATGTCTAATACAGGATTGAGGGAGAGTTACATTGCTGGAGCTGCTGCCTTTCAGATGAGTTATTAAATCTGGTGCCCAGTCTGACTTCTCAATTGGATGTTCAAGTTCCCAGGGTGGCACAGTGGCTCAGTGGTTTGCACTGCTGCCTCATAGCGCTAGGAACCTGGATTCGATTCCAGCCTCGAGTGACTGTGCGGAGTTTTCACATTCTCCCCATGCCTGCGTGGCTTTCCCCCCACAGTCCAAAGATGTGCAGGTTAGGTGAATTGGCCATGTTAAATTGCCCATAGTGTTCAGGGAGGTGTAGGTTAGGTGCATTAGTCAGGGGTAAATATAGGACAATAGGGTAGGGGAATGGGTCTGGTTGGGTTAATCTTTGGAGGGTTGGTGTGGACGTGTTGGGCCGAAGGGCCTGTTTCCACACTGTAGGGATTCTCGGGCATGAATCGAGAAAGAGTAGGAGATAATCGCAAGGATTCTGGCTGATGCTTATCCCTCAATCAACGTAAGAAAAAGATTACCTGGTCCTTATTACACTGGTTTAATGGGAGTTGTTGTGCAGTGTTCCCTAGGGATCACACATTGCCTGTAAAGTACTTTGAGGCATATGCAGTACTGGCTGGTTCAGGACCTATAGCCTTGGTCATGATAATCGAATAGACCATCTTCTTATGGGTACTTAATGGATACAGATACTACAAAGGGCACTGTGGATACGGTGGATATCCCTCCTTCTGCAGACTGCTTTGGCCTGCAAGAGAGAGGGCAGATACTCAGGGACTGTAGCTCAGCATAGTTGAGTAATGTGCTAACTGTTGTCTGAGTAATCTGTACTGTTGCTCTCCAGAAAATCTGCACATATGAGCTCTGTGTGTTGCATGACCTCTCTGTAATCTTGCTCATTGTAAGGCAGGTTTGCTGCCAACGTTGTCTTTCCTAGTAGGGATTTACAGGACTTGTTTGGTCAAGTGAGGAGGAGAATAACTATTTGCTAATCTAAAGAGACTTGACTTAAACAAGCTGTAACTTCTTGCATGATGGAAGCAATGTACAAGTTCTATTAATATGATCGGTAGCATTACAGAGGCTTTAAGAAAGACCCACAAGATGCTGAGCTCGTGTCTCTCCAGCTTTGTATAACATCATCAAAGTAGATGATATTTAAGGCACTGCTGTTAACAAGCTGCCAGCCACTTTCATTGGGAAATATTGTGCTGGCCCACTCCTGTTCCTGCCCCCATCTTCACTCTCCAACTCTACCCGTAGAAACACTTTGCTGTTGAAGCTATTGTAACAGTGGACAAAAATGAAGCCTCCATGAACTTCCACTAGATATTGCAACAAACTTGGCAACATTCTTCTTATTGCAATATGACATATCACTTAATGTGATGAGGAGAGATTTAAAACCAATATATTAAGCACTTTTTAATTGACTTAAGAAACTTGGGCCCAAATAGCACAGTTAATTTGAGCTTTAACCTATGTTGGTTGATGAACCCCTATCACTTACACCTTTCAAGGGATGTTTTATTGGACACACACAATATCACTCACCAGTAGCGGTGATGAGGAATTTAATCAGCATGCAATATCAGAAGACATATTTTCAATTCGTTGTCCCCGACTCTTCAAACACCAATCTGCTTTCTAGTCGAAGTATAATGATATGCAATGGTGACTGGGAAGTTTTGTATTACAGTGTCAGATCATAAGGAACAAACTTGATTACAATGGTAGCATTTAACTTTCTGGAGCTGACCTACCCAAATATAAAATGACAACCATTGAATCTGCATCCATGCCTTTGGGGCACTGGAAATGAAAGCTTTTCTCTCTAAACAGAGTGAAGTAACCTCAGTGGATCTGAGTGCTGATAGTTCTACAGTTATAATGTACATCTGTCACTGTTTCAATTGCCCTGCTCAATAAAATAATGAAAACATCTGGAGTTTTTGAAGCAAAGGGAAGCATTGCATTTGGATTCAATAAAGTAATTTAAAAGTTCTAGATTATTCTGTTCATTATCTATCTTGCCGATATCATGTAACAGAAGAAACCAATCCCAAACTGTATCGACTAATGAAGGCTTTTATTTATGGGCAGGGGTTCGCACTGACAGCTTTCATGCAACTTTATCCCAACATCAGGTAAAGAGTGTCTCAGTGCTTGACCTGCATTTTACTAATAACATCTGCTTGATATCTTCATCACTTCCTTGAGTTAAATGCAGCCAGTCAATGGCTGACTGTCCACTAAATTCTAATGTTTTATATAGCACTGGTTTGGACAACTGCACTACTGTAATACCTTACATCTGTTCAAACCACAGGCAAACCTCCCTTGGTATCGTACAAGGTAAATTTAAGCATAGATTTTATATTAAGAATGGAAGGACTGTACTGCGCAATGCACAATGGGGTTACATTTGCACACAGCTTCGTGAAATCTTCCATCATACGGTGGCTCAGTGGCTATCACTGCTGCCTCACAAGGCCAAGGACCTGGGTTTGATTCAAGTCATGGGCAACTGTCTGTGTGGAATTTGCACATTCTCTCCGTATCTGCGTGGGTTTTCTCCGGGTGCTCCGGTTTCCTCCCACAATTCAAAGATGTGCAGGTTAGTTGAATTGGCCATGCTAAAATTGCCCATAGTGTTCAGGGATGTGTAAGTTAGGGGTAAGTGTAGAATAGTAGGGGATTGGTCTGGGTGGGTTACTTCTCGGAGGGTCAGTGTGGACTTGTAAGGTTGAATAGCCTGTTTCCACATTGTATGGAATCTATGGTAACTTTGACAGAGGATCTATCATAATCCCATGGAAATGCTATTCTTATGCTGCTAGGAATGAATTTCCAGGGTTTTGACCTAGTGATACATTTCAAGCCCGGACAATAATGGCTTGGAGAGTAACTTGCAGGTGGTAGGGTCCCCATAAATCTACTGCTCTTGTCTTTCTAGATGGTAGTGATCATGGGTTTAGGAGAAGACTTAGTGAATTTCTGCAGTGCATCTTGTAGATGGTACATACTGCTACTTCCATTTCAGGCTTGCTGCAGTGCTCCAGCACAAGCTGGAAGTACAGCTTCTCATTTTCCACTTGGGGTCCTAGCACTCTTCAAGGCTCAATATCAAGCTCAATCAATTTTGCGTCTGAGCACCTTCTCCTATATCCTTACCCCAACCTCACACACCATGCTTTGTCATCACATGGGCTGCCATCACAATCAATCCATTGTCAGCCACTCATGGTCCTCATTAGCAGCTATTGATTCTCCTAGGCTGATCTTTACCTATTCCTTTGTCTGCCCAACTATATTTCCCTCTGTCTTGGCTCCATTTCCACTTATTGTTTACACTTAATCCTCCCTCCTACCCCATACATACAAGCCTTTTCCCAGCCACAATCAGTTCTGGAGGATCACTGGACCCAAAATGTTAACTCTGCTTTCTCTCCACAGATGCTTCCAGACCTGCTGGATTTTTCCAGCGGTTTCTGTTTTTGATCCACTGATCTTAATGCCCTTCAATGGCAAGGGGTGATGGTTAGATTTGGCTTTGTTGGAGACAGCCAATGTCTGGCACTTGTGTGACATGAGTGTTACTGCCAGCTATCATCTCAAACCTAAATGAAGTTCAGATAATGAGGAATATGGCCATGGACCACAGAGACATGACATCAGGATGGCAAATACTGGAACTTAAATACTTAAAGGTGTAAACATTTGGGAAAGATGGATTGCTGAGGAAAGGTGGAGGAATAGCTCTGTTAATTAAGGCTGACGTTGGTAAAATAGAGAGATGACTACAGTTCTGGAGATTATGATATAGAATCAATCTGGGTAGAGATGAGGAAGAGTAAAGGTAAGAAGTTAATTTAGGAGTGGTTTTTTTTGACACCTGGACAACAACCACACAGTTGGTTGAGGCATGCAGGAAGAAACAATGGGACTTGATCATGATTTTAATCTGCATTGGATAGGGTAAATCAGATTGACAAAGATTAAACCTGCATGATGTTCATTAAGTATTTTTCGGTTAATTTCTCAGAGTAGTGGATCCAAAATCAAGCAGACAGCAGGTTCTACTAGCTGTGTGCAATGAGTCAAATTAATTAATAGCCTCATAATAATAAAGGTGTCCGAAGTTACATTAATCATAATATGATCAAAATTGTTTGCCTTCCTGTTCTAAAATTTAAACAAAGCCAGGTGGTTACTTGTCAATCAGAACTGACTTGAACATTCTCCATGGCAACATTACTACCGATCACTTACCAACCAATCAGCATTCTTTTCATACAGTTGGTTTTCTCTTTAAACTGATATTCTAACCAATTGCCCTGATTAGTGCAAGACAAAAATCTTTGACAAAATGTCTTTCACAGAAGCACTCAAGTTCTGTACTACTGAACGATTAATCACAGAATTGTTACAACATGTCACTCAGTCTGTCATGTCTGTGCTTACTCTCCAAATGAGTAACTCACCTAATGCTATTCTCCTGCTTTCTCCCTTTTCTGATAATAATTCAATGCCCTCTAAAATGCCTCAGTTAAACTTGCTTCGCTACATGCTCAAGCAGTGCACTTCAGAGCTTAATTACTCACTGCAGGAAAATATTTCCCCTCATGTTAGCATTGCATTTTTTTTGCCTATCAACCTTAAATCTGTGTCTTTTTGTTCTTGACCAATAGAAGCAGTTTCTCCCTATCTGCTCGATCTGGATCTCTCATAAATTTGAAAATTTCCACCAACTTCTCCTCTCAACTTTCTCCATTCCTCGGACAACTGCCCCAACTTCTCCAATCTATCCAGGTAACTCAATTCAACATCCCTGGAATCATTCTTGTGAATCTCTTTTGCATATTCTTGCATCCAATCACGTCCTTCTGAAAATGGGATGCCCAGAATGCAGGCGTAGTTGCAGTACTCCAGTGTCAGTGTCAGGCAGCACAGTGTGACAACTCAGCTGTCTGCTAATACACAGGAGGGGTCAATGAAAGGAAGAATAAATAAAGGCCAAATCTTAGATATTTTTTAATCGACATATTCAGAGATGTTATTGCATGTCCCTGCCTGGGGTAGGTGGAACTTGAACCTGGGTCTCATGAGAGAGGGGCACTACCACTGCTCTGCAAGAATCCTTCCACAAAAGCTAATTCCTATGTTATTACAGAGAACATCTACAGCTGGAAAGCTGGGAAGCATTTGGGAAGCAAAACACTATAGAAGAAAGCCAGGCATGGAAATCCTAGAAAGTATGCCAATCCTAGAAAGTGTACTGTCCTGTTGCTTTTTTTCTGACCTTGAAATGCTTTGCGTAGAGTAAGCTCAAACAAAGAACAGTGAGATAAAGGAGATGATGACTGAGGTCTAAATGTTGGGGAGGACACTATGAATAAGTCCCCTTCTTTGAAATAGTGCAATCTTTTACCTTGACCTGAAAGGACAGATTAGATCCTCTCCAGCATTTACTGTCTCATCCAAAATATGGCACTTCCGACAGACAATGCTCCTTGCCAGGTTAGAAACTTAATAGCATAACCAAGCTCCAAATCGTAAGATACTCAGTAATACCCCAGTAGGTCAGATTTTTCCGACATGCCACAGAAATAGATAAGCTTCACCATTTACAAAAACACATACAAAGCAATCTGAGAAGTAGTTTTTGTTTGCACAGTCTTCTGGTGAAAGAATGTTCAAGAATGAATAAACAATAAAATGCATCTTTTTTTGCCTTTACATTGATGTTGCTTCTACGATATTCATGCTGGCTACCATTGCAGTTGTAATTTGAGTTGGGAGCAGAGTGATAAAGAAGCAATATCCTTATCGTTGTCAATTTAAATCTCCCCTTGCCCCACTCCCCAAAATATATTTATGACTTTCTGTTTTACATATAATGCAACACAGCCAGATTTTAAAGTATAAGATCATAAGAAAATAAGAGGAGTAGGCCATTCAGCCCTTCAAGCCTGCTACACCATTCAATAAAATCATGGTTGACCTGCTCAATGTCTCAACTTTCTTTTACTGCCAGCATAGCCATCAACAACCCAATATTTTAAAAAACTATCTGTTTCCTCTTTCAATACTTTCAATAATCTAGCCTCCACAACTATCTGGGGTAGAGAATTCCAGACATTCTCTATCCTGTCAGAGAAGAAATTCCTTCACATCTGTTTTAAAGGAGTGCCCCTTATTCTGTAACTATGCCCCCAATTCAAGATTCCCCCGTTGCTGGAAACATCTTCACAATATTTAGCCTGTCAAGCCCCCTCAAAACCTTATATGTTTCAAAAACATCATCCCTTATCACTCATTTTTCTAAATCTAAAGATCTAACATTTTTGGCTCTTCTTGATTAACCTTTATCCCAGAAATCAGCCTAAGAATCACTTTTGAATGGACTCCAATGCCAATGTATTTTTTTAAATACAGGAATTAAAGTGAGGCCTCACCATCACCCTGTAACAAGGCATCCCTGTTTTTAAACTCAAACTTCCTTGCAATAATGGCCAAAATTTCATTCACCTTCTTAATTACGTGCTGCACCTACATGCTAACTTCTTATGTTTTATGCAAAAAGCATCCAAATCCTTCTGCATGCACATTTTGAAATCACTCTCCATTTAATCCATGGAATGCCTTTTGATTCTTCCTAACCAAGCACATGATCTCACACTTTCCTATTTTAAACAGCATCCGCCATGTTTTTGCCCACACACTCAACCTATCGATAATCCCTTTGCAGATACTTTACGTCTTCATGCCATCCATCTATTTTTATATTGTCAGCAAACTGAATACATTGCATTCTGCCTTCCACCTCTTCTCCTCCAAGGCATTAATATAGACAGAAAATAATGAGGCCCTAGGACTGATCCTTGTGCCATTCAACTTGTTATTTTAAAGAGACCACTTAATTCCAAATCTCCAACTTCCATGTGTTAATCAATCCTTAATCCATGCTAACATATTACCACTAATCAGCTTCTATCTTGTGCAATGATCTTTCACAACATACCTTTTTAAATGCATTCTGAAAATCCAAATTTACTACAATCTACTAGGTCTCCTTTATCAACTCTGTTTGATATATCTTCAAAGAACTCTAGCAAATTTATCTAAAAGAAGTGTGTTGACACTGTGTGATTGTGTTAAGATTTTTGAAATATCCTGCTATTTCTTCCTTAATGATGGACTCCAGCAAATGTCAAATTAGTGGTTTCCAATCTACTGGAACCCTTCTGGAATCCAGTGAGTTCTGGAATATTTCGACTAATGTCTCCATTATCTCTGCAGGCATTCCTTCAAACCCCTTCGATACATGCTATCAGGTCCTGACAACCTGTCTGCCTTTGGTCTCATCAGCTTGTCTCTGTCTCTTTCTCTTCCCTCCTATTAGCACTTGGTTATCTGATACCTTTGAGCTATTTATTACATCCTCCACCATGAAGATTGATGCAAAATATTAGTTTAAATTGCTTTCACCTGCCATTCCTCTGTTATCAATTCCCCAATCACATCCTCCAAGGATTTCATTCACTTTAGCTGCTGTCCTTTTTATATGCCAAAAGAAGCTCTTGTTGTTTGTTAGAGTATTTCATGCCAGTAGACTTTCATCATCAATTTCCTTTATTAACTTCTTAATCATTCTAAAAAAAAATCCAAATCCTCTGGCTTACCATTCTGCATTCCTTAAAAGTTCACCTCTCTCTTCTCCTTTGATAGACAGTTCTTCTTCATTACAATTTATTTTACAGAATGTAATAGCAGAACATTTAGAAACTTTTATAATCAAGTATGCTGCATGACTTCATGCAGGTACAATCATGCCTGACAAATTTATTAGATTTTCCTCGAGGAGGTCACAAGCGGGATAGATAAGAGGGAACATGTAGATGCAATATATTTGGGTTTCCAAAAGGCATTCAATAAGGTACCATCATAAGGAGTACCACACTCAATTAGAGAAGTGTTGGGGGAAATATGTTAGTAATATATGAGTATGGATAGGGATTGACTAACTAATTGGAGACAGAAAAAGGTGGCATTTTCAGGATGGCAATCTATACTAGTGGAATGCCACTGGGATCCATGCTGGGACATTGTTTATTTATAATGTATAATGACTAAGTTGATGGGTGTGAATGTACTCTTGCCAAATTTGGAGCTTGTGCAAAAATAGTGGAGGGCAAGTGGCAACAAAGGGATATAGCCAGGTTAAGTGAGTTGCTAAATCCTTGGCTGATGGAATGTAATGTGGGAAGATACGTGATTAAGTGCTTTGACTAGAAGGACTAGAAGATTATTTAAGTGGAGAAAGACTGCAGAAAACTGCAGCACAGTGAAATGTGGGATCTTAATAAATGAATCACAAAATCTAGCATCCAATTTCAGCAGGTAATATGAAGACAAGTGGAATGTTGGCCTTTATTTCAAAGGGAATGAAATAGAAAAGCAGAGAGATTTTACTAAAACTACACAAGGCACTAGCCAGACCACACCTAGACTACTGTGAACAGTTTTGATCTCCGATCTAAGGAAAGATCACAAAAGACAGTCCAGAAAGGTCTGGGTACAGAAGGATTGTCTTCTGAAGAAAGGTTGAGTAGGCTGGACTTGTATTCATTGAAATTTAAAACAATGAGAGATGACTTCATTGAAGCATGCATGAGTCTTTGGGGAGTTGACAGCGTAGATGTTGAAAGTCTGTTTCTCCTTGTGGAAAGGACCAGAGAACATAATCTCAAAGTGTAGTGTCACCCACTTAAGACTAAAATGTGGAGAAATCTCTTCATTCACAATCTGTGAAATTCTTTACTCCAGGAGCTATAGAGGTTGGCTCATTAAATATATTCGGCACTGAGTTAGACTGATTTTCAATCATTAAGGGAATCAAGAACAATGAGGTAAAGTCAAGAAGTGGAGTTGAGGATTATCAGAGCAGCCGTGATATTATTGAATGGTGGAGC
This sequence comes from Chiloscyllium plagiosum, assembly GCF_004010195.1. Lineage (NCBI taxonomy): Eukaryota > Metazoa > Chordata > Chondrichthyes > Orectolobiformes > Hemiscylliidae > Chiloscyllium > Chiloscyllium plagiosum. The sequence continues at coordinate 15,235,200 of NC_057713.1, forward strand.
AGACTCAATGGGCCAAATGGCCTATTTCTACTCCAATATCTTTTGGTCTTATGGTCTTTTTAAGGTGCTCCTTATAGCCTCACAGAGGAATAACTTCACAGAGGCTGGTATCCATCACCAACTCATCATTTATTTATACATGAACAGTCCTTGACTTTAGTACTACCTCATTCAGAGTCAGCGACCACAGTGTCAGCTTGTCTGACACCCCTCTTTTTATGTCAGCCTGATTGGATCAGATTTACAGCCCCAATCAGGGAACATATATTCTACAAAGGCTAGCTGGCTGACCTGGTTACAATTGTGACAGTACCATTTTGACAAAGTTTTGGTTCCTTGGCCTAATAACTCCTTATGTGGTTGGAGTCAATGTGCAAGCACTTTGTGATGCTGCACTGTGTTAAAGGCTGTATATTGTTGCAAATTATCGTTGGAATGTTGGGTGAATTTAATGTGCAATGTCAGGTTCTGAGATATAATATTGTGCTTTAGTAAACTGTTGTCCCTATCAGAATGGCCACCTTCTACACTGTAGCAATTCAGTGATCTTCAGCTGAAGATTCAGAAGCAATTATTAGGGGCAACAAAGTACCATTCATTTTGAGAAATTTGACTTTTGGGAATGGCCAACTGAATGAAAGTGGGTGATTAGATTAGATTTCTTTCAGAATGGAAACAGGCCATTTGGCCCAACAAGTTCACACCGACCGTCCGAAGAGTAACCCACCCAGACCCATTCCCCGACCGTATATTTACCCCTGACTAATGCACCTAACACTACGGGGAATTTAGCACGGCCAATTCACCTAGTCTGCACATCTTTTGGAGTGTGGGAGGAAACCGGAGCACCCAGAGGAATCATACACAAACTCCACACAGACAGTCGCCCGAGGCGGGAATCAAACCCAGGTCCCTGGCGCTGTGAGGTAGCAGTGCTTACCACTGAGCCACCACACTACTTCAAGAAATTAGATGGCGAGCCCTTCATGGGGGCCTCAGCCAGTATAGGAATTGAACCCAGTTATCGGCATCGCTCTGCATCGCGGACTGGCTATCCAGCCAACTGAGTTCACCAATAAACTGGGTGGACATTGACCAATAAACTGGGTGGACATTGAAGGCAAGGCAGTCTGCGCTAAGACCAGCAGGGAGGCAGTAGGTAATTTAACCCCCGGTCTTTTCACAGCCCTGATCTATTTCATATCCTTCAGCCCTTGAAATTCCATCCCTTTAACTGCCTGGAGACAAATTTTATACTAAAACAAAACATGTCAGAAGCTGTTATACTTGAGAGAAAACTAAGGAACTGTACATATCCAAACAAGCTTCTCCATAATTCAGGTTAAGTGGGAGAGGGAGGTTGGGCGCTGGTGTTAATTGCGGTTGGTCTGAATCGTCAGCAATTAAAATAGTCTCATTGATCCGCACTCTCGCTTGGCAGTCACACTACTTTATACAAAGTAATCCGAGAGTGGCCTGTGTGTGTCTAGGACAACAGCAGTTTGCAGCATTTGATGGAATTATTGTCACTATTGACGTGACGGAGGGAAACTCAACAAACTGGGATCTTGTAGGAAAACAATGGGCCCTTAATTGGGGTCCATCAGGGAATTGTAGACTCGCCGTTAACTGCCAGTTCACTTGGGGCTTTCCAAATGTTCGATCGTTGGGATCATTTTTTTTAACATCAGATCCTAAAACTAACAGTTTCCTAATCCCTCTGTGTCTTTCTGTAAACACAGGGAGCCTCAACGACCTTCATGTGAGTTATTTTCTCAGTGTTATTAGTATCTTACTTTTGAAGCTGACTTTTAAGGGTAAGCAATGGAGTTTCCTCCGGTCAGAATTAACATGGGTAACTCTGCAGTCTCAGTTTACAGTAGATTGGTGTACAGTTCTCACTCATTGGCTTTACATGAATAATAACACTTAGCTCTAGACAGACCCATTAAGTATTAGATTGGCACACAATTAGGTTGGGAAATGCCAAACTTATCGAACACAAAGGAAGCACATCAGGCTTTCTAACTCCAGCAAGAAACTTATCATTCCTCATTTACCACCCAGTAGGTTACACATTCACAGGCATATAATTCTCTTCTCACTACAAGCAACATGTTCATACACTGAGCTTGATATCTTAGATTGTTAGAACATAGAATATAGAACACAGGAATGGGCTATTGGGCCAACGGTGCTGTACCGAACATGACACAAAATTAAACTAACCCCTTTTGCCTGCCCATGGTCCATATTCCTCCATTCCTACAATATTCATGTGCTTGACAAAGAGTCCTTTGAACACCCCTAAAGTATCTGCCTACACCTCCATCCTCCCGCAGCACGTTCCAGACTCTGTGAAAAAAGCTAGTTGCAACCAATATCCTAAATCCATTTAATATAGTTAATGCAACAAAACATTCATTCCCATTACTAGTTAGCACTCCAGTTCTGCTGTTGGTTCAAGGTTTTTATTCATTCACAATATGGACTAGCCCAGTATTAACTGCCCATCTCAAATAAGAGTCATTGACAGAAAGAGAAAAGCTTTAAGCAACATCACCCAATCTCTCACACCCACCCATCTTCCCTTTCATTACAAAACAGATGGCAACACAAAAGGTAGGATTTAGAGAGTTTCAGAGAGGATCCCAATGTTGAGGGGACATTAGACTCACAGCCTCGTACTGAACTGGCTAATTATTGTCCAGACCTTGTGACCAATTCAGGATGGGAGGTGGGTTCTCAAGGCTAGAGAGCAGATTGTGAGCTGCAATCCACCCTTCAGGTCAGGGCCAAAGAGAAGGTGTGTCCCAAATACTTTTAAAAATGTTAAAGGAAAAAGAAATAGTTATAGCTGCCATCTCACCATTTGGAAGAGAAAGCCTCTGCACAGGGTAGTATGTGGTTGCAAATACAGCTTGGTCAGTGGGAAAACATCAAAGCCTGCCTGGTATGCTGCTACCTCTCCCTATCCACGCTTCCCTAAACAGCTAGCCCTGGTCTGCCACTAAAATACCACCTTCAGACAGCTAGCCTCTTCTTGACAAAGGTGGGGTCCACAGGCCAAGAGAAAAAACCCAATTGTCCTTTCTGAAATTGGCCTTGATTGGCCATAACATATTACCTATCACTTGGAGATGGGTCACCATTCCACACTCTTCATTCACAAATCCCACCTCCAGGGACGTAGCCAGGAGGAGGATGGTGCTGGTAAAGCTGCATATTGGCCACAATTATGTCTTCTCAGACTCCTTCGCCCCCACGTATGGGCAAAATAACTCTGCCACATCTTTTACTGCAAGACAGTTGGAGTACAAGAGCAGTGACTTCTTGATGCAAATATGCAGGATCTTGGTGCGACATTACCTGGAGTACTGTGTTCAAGTTGGGCCTTCATAGCTACGGAAAGACCATAGTTATCTTGACAAAGAGCAACAAAGCTTCATTAGACAGATTTCTGGGATAAGAGGCTTGACTTATGACGGGTGATTGAGTAGAATAAAAGGTAAAGTCCCTAGTCCCGGAGGACTATAGGGGTACTCTCTCATTAGAGAGAGAATTTTAGTTTTGTTTTATCTCAAGCCATCATCAATCTATGGACAACCAACCATGACAGTGTTTATCGGTGGTGAATTTAACCTGCGAGTCACCACACCTTATGTAAGGGGTGAGATTGAGAGGGTGGCACCCTCACGGTAAGGTAAGGAAGTGCAGGTGTGGTGACCTATCTCCAAGTGATGAGTAATAAAGTATAGCCAATCAAGGCCAACTCATGAAGGACAATTGGATTTTTCCTGTCAGCCTGTTGGTCCCTAACTATGCCAGGAACAGGCTAGCTGTTGGAGGTAACATTCTTGTGGCAGACCAAGGCTGGGGAGATAGCAGCTTGAGTAGTGTAAGCCTGTACTCTCTACAGTTTAGGATAAACTGCAACAATCTATCTGGAATATATGAGAGAAGAACACTGTAAAGTTTAGCCCTAGGGGGCATAACTTCATGTTAATTGGATGGTCATTCAGGAATTAGATAAGGAGTTTTTTTTACTCAGATGGTTTGTAAATTTTTGGAAATCTCAATCCCAGGGAATTTATGGATATAGGGATTACACAGGCCTAAGGAGCTGCATAACTTACCCCAGTTCATTTTTTCTTATTTTCCAAGTGTAGTCTTCAATTAGGTGGAGAATGAAATCTCCGAGGGCATGCAATAATGATCCAACATCTATTTTAATGTCTCGCCTTCTCTTTTTTAAAATTTCCACTACTACGTTTTGTATCCAGATCTTGAATGGAAACTACCCAAGTAAACATAAAAGACTATGATCACCCACTTTGACCAGTAAGAGGATTGTAGTATGGTGGGATATGGGAATGTAGATTGAAAAAAACTAAATGAGTCTAAACATAATACTTGGGCATCACACTAAAAGAACAAGGGCTGGAGGGACACAGAGGAGATTTACTAGATTGATACCAGGAGTGAGACGCATCTGTTAAATGGAGATATTCAAAAAGCTGGGATTGTTGTCCTTTGAGGAGATTTAATAGAGCCTTTCAAAACCGTGAAGGGATTTCAAGATGTAAATAAAGAGGAACTGTTCTAACTAGCAGAAGGACTTGTAACCAGAGGACATGTTTAACGTACACACAAGAGAGCCAGAGGTGAGGTAAGGATATTTTTTTTCTGACATGTTGAGTTGTTAGTATGCTGCTTGAAAGGCTGGTGAAGCTGATGCAATAATAATGTTTGAAAGGGAAATGAATTAATATTTAAAGAAAATTGCAGCTTTGGGGAGGTGCAGTGGAGTCAGGTTAATTGAAAGGTACTTTCAAAGAGTCAAATGACCTCCTTCTGTGCTGCATGGATCTTTTATGTGGATCTTGTTCCAACAGGTCGGTTTCCTTTGATTTATCTCAGCACCCACTTACTAAATCCTTGCTTTCTATTCTCCCAGTTTCCCCATTTTTAAACTTCTGCCCCTTATAGTTTAACAAAAGGTGAAAGTCAACATCAGGTTGCTCTCAAATATTTATTTCCAAGCAACAGTGAAAGGGTCCTTGGAGGATTCCCATTTGACTTCACAATAATTTCACAGGAGGTTGAGAGACAACCTCATAAAAATTTATAAAATAATGAGGGGTATGTATAGATGGAGCTAATGATAGTTGTCTTTTCCCGAGAGTGGGGGATTTCAAGATTATGGGGCACATATTTAAGCGAGAGGAGAGAGATATTATAAAGACATGAGGGGCATTCTCTTTTCACAGAGGATGGTTCGACATGGACTGGTTGGACTGAAGGGTCTGTTTCCATGTTGTATGACTCTATGTCCCTAAATGGGCTACAAAGTGCTTTGGACATACTGAGGTCATGAAAGACTTTGCCTAAGAATTAATCTTTCTCTTTCTTCAATATTTTACAGCATTTGAAAGATGTGGGAGTGATAAGTAGGCATAACTGGGGAGGAAGGAAAACAGAAACCATTGGAATGATTAAGGGTTCAATTCTAAAATCCATTCTAGGTCTCTGCACATTTTTTCAATTCTCAGATCCTCCCCAAGTGATTGTTACCACACGTATACCAACTGCACCCTAGCATCTGATTTAACTGATACCAATCTGCTTACTCACAGAACTTCAATGCCTTAAAGGTAATCTAAACATATCTTCTTAAACTTGAGTATGGCTTTTTTTTTCTCCAGTCCTCCTTAGATAAAGTGTATAATAAAGAGAATGTTGAACAATAACAGATGGACATCAATCACTTCTACTGCCTCACATGCTGTTGAAGTTTAACACTCCCATGAAATATGCATTGGAATAGTCTGTGTGCAGAAAATATAGCATTAATACCAAGTGTTATTGTAGATACCACATGTGCCTCAACATAAATATTTCTTGACATATCACTAGTCTGCTCCAAATTAATCTTTTTATTGAATTTCTTGAGAATCAGGAATGCTTGAAAAGGTCCCCAACCTAAATGATGTGCTTTTAAAAAACTAATTTTAAATTGAACTAAATTATTGAATAATTCTATACGCCTTGGCCCATATTTTTACTGTCTTTCAGTGAACTTTTGTGACCATTTTAAAATTGTAAGTTTGAAGCAGATGGGGAGTGGGGGGGAAGGGAGAGGGAGGCATTTTGTGTAGAGCTCCCCCTAGTGTGGCACCATCAAAAGTCATGTGTCAGCTAACCACTGTTTCCCATATGAAGTTACTACACTTGATGTGCTAGTTGACAGATAATGTGCTTTATATCAAGCTTTTTCTATATGCTTTTTTCAATAGAATCCTGAATTGTGAGTTTGAATCAGGATCCCAACATTGGGGTCACATCGGGGTCACAGGCCAATGAATGACTTGAATCAGCACAATACAAGATTAGGCAGCGGCATGGTAATAGAGGGGTTATATTACTAAAGTACTAACCCAGGAACCTGGATTAATGGATCAATGTGAGTTCAAATCTGCCCATGGCAGTGAGAGGAATTTAAATTCAATTAATTAAATAAGTCTGGAACTTTTTTTAAAAATAGCCCCAGTATCAGTAATGGTGATCACAAAACAACCAGTTTGTAATTTTTGTAAAAACCCCTCCTTGGTTCACTGACATCGATTAGGAAAGGAAATTTGCTGTCCTTACCCACTCTGACCCACATGTAGCTCCAGACCCACAACTTGGTAGACTTTTAACTTCCTCTGAAAACACCAAGCAATCCTCTCCATTGTTAAAGCAGCTCACCATCACCTTCTGAAGGCAATAACTGCTAGTCTTGCCACCAATGCCCAAATCCTGTGAATGAGCTATTTTTTTAGAAAGCATTTGTTTATAGGACTAAATCCTCTGGGAATCTGGCCTGCATTAGCAACATCAGTTTCTCTTTATGTAGCACCTTTCATTGTTGTAAAAACATCCGGAGGCACTTTACAGGAACATTACCGGACAAAATGTAGCACCAGGCCACATATAGAGATGTTAGTTTTCCAAAATATGCAAATTTTATAGTGCAACCTGAAGGAGTAGAGACAGAGGTAAAGTGTACAGGAAGGGAACTCTCCACCAAGGACTTAGGCAGCTGGAGGCAATCCAGAACTATAATTAAAACATCAAAAATAACTTGCATTCTTATAGCACCCTAATTAAAAATAATCCCAAAGCACCTCATATAGTGGAGAGTAGACAAACATGGTAGAACTACAAGGGATAATAAAAGTCATGATCATAAATAGCACGCAAGACAATACTTTTCATTGTAATAAATCAAACTAAATGTTTGTAAGAAGGTTTTTAAAATTAGAAAAGTTGGGTATAAGGTTGAAAAAGCCTAGAAGGTGAGTTTCACCATGAAGGAACTAGGCATTTCAATAGTCTGCCACAATCATGTTTGCCCATATCACTTCATTGGATAAATCTAATCTTGATTATTTCCACTGATTCTACTTCAATCACCAACTCAGGATCTGAGTGCCACAGCTTCACTATTATATGTAAAGGAGTTTCTCTCACTCTTAGTTAAAAATCTTTTGCATTTAATTTTATTTCAATTGCCCTTCAAAATTGAGCTCCCTCTACAACTCTCCCAGCTACAGCAATCAGTCTGATTTATTTACCCTGTCCCATCCGTTCATAATATTAAAGGCTTCTGTCATACAGCCATACAATCTGCATTGTTTAACCAGAAATAAACAAAAGTGAGTGAGGTCTTGGAGAGATTTGTAAATGAAGACAGTGAATTTCAATTTGCTGTTTTGGCCATTGACTGCTTTGTAAATTGAAAGGCACTCAGCAAGGATGAACACCCAACCAAATTGCTCAAGCATTAATTGCCAGAACGTTAGAACCTTCTCCTCTGATGGAAAGTAGGTTCTTTCCACAAGAGATGGACAGTGCAGAAATTGTCACATGGCACACAAACAAAGGCAATGACAGGGGCACTTCACTCCTTAGTGTCAAGGGGAAGGCCCTAGCTACAGTGCTACTTTAAAGACTCCTCACAGATCAAGTGCAGCCAGAAATACAGCACAGTTTCTATGCCGTTCAGATCTACCAGGGACATGATCTTTTCCATATGACGATTACAAGAGAAATGTAGGAAAGCAGCATCCCTCTTTGCCTTACTTTGGTGGATTTCAGTAAGGACCTCAATGCCATCCACCAAAATTCTTCAGTTTCATCTGCTTCCACCATCAGAGCTGAGTAGTTTGGTGGCTTTACTTCCAACATGTGGAGGTGCAGGTGTTGGATTGGGGTGGACAAGGTCAGAAAGCACACAACATCATTTGAAATCACAAGCTTTCAGAGCGCTGCTCCATTGTCAGCTGAAGTGAAGTACACAGGCATGAATGTATTTGCAGAGAGACCAAAAGATTGTACAAATGGTGTGAGTGGAGTGTTGCCAGGCTGAATAATAAGTCTCTGCGGGTGATCAAGAGTGTCAGATGGTGTGAGTAACGTATCAACAGCTGAATAACAAGTGAAGGGATGACCTATGATCCAATTAATTCAGGCAAAAAGATAATTACAAAAAATTAAAAATAAGATAGTGCTGGAGTCAAACCAAATGGCTGGAATAACATGTTAGATATAAGAGTCACATGCTGAGGGTCTAACCAAAGTAACAAAACTGTACAAACTAATTGAGGTAGAAAGATCATAACAAGTTATCAATGTGATGGCATCAAAACAGGAGAGTAAGGAAGATTTTACAGATACAGAACAGTGTGGTGGTGGGGTCACATGTAGCATAACATGAGTGCAAGATCATGGTTGAGGCCATCTTCATGGGTCCAGAACTTGGCTATCAGTCTCTGCTCAGTGATTCTGCTTTATTGTGTATCTTGAAGTCCAGTTGGAGGACGCTGACCCAAAAACAGAGGCTGAGTGTCCATGACCGCTGAATTGTTCCCTGGCTGTTCCCAGGAGGGCAATTGATAACACCATCACCTTGATAACTTGTTATGATGTTTCTACCTCAATTAGTTTGTACAGTTTTGAGTTACTTGATACTTAGGTTAGACCCTCAGCATGCAACCCTTATACCTATCATGTTACTCCAGCCATTTGGTTTGTCTCCAGCACCAGCTTATTTTTAATTTTTTTGTAATTATCTCTCTGCCTCAATTATTCAGATCATAGATCATCTCTTCACTTGTAATTCAGCTGTTGATACCTTACTCACACCGTCTGATACCTTTGATCCTGCAGAAACTTATTATTCAGCCTGTCAACATTCCACTCACACCATTTGTACGATCTTTTGATCTCTCTCTGCCTATAAATCTTGTGCCTGTGTGCTTCTCTTCACCTGGTGAAGGAGCAGCATTCCAAAAGCTTATGATTTCAAATAAACCTGTTGGACAATAAACTGGTGCTGTGTGACCTCTGATCTTTGCTTCCAACAGTTTCAGAGTGACAATGAGAGTTATACAGGGCTGTGTCCTCATCCCACTCTGCCAGTCTCCTGTGTTTTGCCTATGCTGCAGATGTGGGTGGAGTTTGCTTGCACACCAGCTCCAATGGCAGGGTCTATAATATGTCAGGTGAAAGGGAAGGCAAAAACACATTATGTCCTGATCCGAGAACTCTACTATTGATGATGCTGAATTAGCCTCTTCACATGGAAACTCAGCCATAAAGACTCATGGGCTGTCTCTCCCACACTTGTAACTTGCTCTCCTGACTATAAGCATCAAGGACACCATGGTTATTAGGAACCTGTTCCTGGTCCCAGGAACAACAGCCCACTAGAAGTGATGAGCAAATTTTGCCATCTCAAATTAATGTCCACAGACAATAAATCCCTTGATATAAAACTTCAATATATGCAAAGGGAAAGCAGCTATTGCCTTTGACCTACTCACAAAACACCGGTGGGATAGCATCACACTAAGCTTTGGAGCCAAGCTGATGGGACATAAATTCTGTTCTCAGCAGATTGTTGTGTGGCTGTGAAACTTGTTCCTGAAGAAGGGTTACACCCGAAACATTGACTTCTCCACCTCTTGATGCTGCCTAGCTTGCTGTGTTCTCCCAGCCTCCTGCCTGTCCACTATGAAACTTGAACAACTTACAGCCATCAAAAAACGAGGCTCAACAGTTTCCAACTTTGCTGGCAGCAGCACATATTCTAGCAGGGGGGAAAAAAAAATCACAAATGTAGCACGCAAGCAGAGGTGGCAGCATAGGTGTGGACACACCAACAACATGGAGGACGATCACATACTCTCTTAAGAATTGACCTCTTCAGTTATCGGCAAAGGTGATGAAGACACACCACCTGAAATGAGTTGTTTCCTGGATATCTGTCATGTTTCACAGGTAGAAGAAAGCCAGTGATGGTTTGGGAGTAAATGGAAGCCAGCAATTGAGAAGAACTGGCAGTGATGAACTCCTAACCAAGCAAAAACACAACATTCTCATCAGAGATAGGCAAGAAAGAGAAAAAAAAAGCAGTGAAATGAAAGAAAAATATGGACAATTCTGCTTTTCAAGAAATGTACATTATTTACAACACTTATACCTTGAATCTCTATAGTTTGGAAGCAGGCCATTCAGCCTACGCCTGCATTTTCCTATGGCTAACCCACCTAGCCTGCATGGTGTGGACAATTTAACGTAGCCAATCCACCTAAACGTCTTTGGACTGTGGGAGAAAACCAAAGCACCTGGTAAAAACAGGGAGAATATGCAAACTCCACAGTCACCTGAGGCTGGAATTGAACTAGGTGCCCTGGTACTGTGAGGTAGCAGTTAACCGTTGAGCCACCAAGCCACCTGCTATGGAAAAGGATAAGAAGTAATTTATTAGACTGTAAGTTGAAAGATAAAAATATTAAGTGCAAGTAAGGACTGCAGATACTGGAGATTAGAGTCGAGAGTGTGGCGCTGGAAAAGCACAGCAGATCAGGCAGCATCCGAGGAGCAGGAGCGTTGATGTTTCGAGCAAAAGCCCTTCATCAGGGCTTTTGCCTGAAACGTCGATTCTCCTGCTCCTCAGATGCTGCTTGACTTGCTGTGCTTTTCCAGCACCACACTCTCAACAGATGAAAACAATAGTTCAATCAACTTTATAGGATTATAGCATGTTGTTTTTGCATTATAAGAATATGAAAAGTAGGAGCTGGAATAGGCTATAAGATCTCTACAGCCTCCTCTCTGACCCATCACCTCCATCCCCACCCCCATTCACCTATTGTACTCTATGCTACTTTCTCCCCACCCCCACCCCCCTCTCATTTATTTCTCCATTCTGCAGGCACCCTGCCTCTATTCCTAATGAAGTGCTTTTTCCCAAAACGTCGATTTTCTGCTCCTTAGATGCTGCCTGACCTGCTGTGCTTTTCCAGCACTACTCTAATCTAGACTCTGGTTTCCAACTTCTGCAGTCCTAGTTTTTACCTATAAGATCTCTACAGTCTGTTGCAATATTGACTATGATCCTGTCTGCCTCAGTATCATTTTTTGGCCCTATCCCTTGATTATTGTGGTGTTCCAAATGTATGTTTTTTTCAGAAAAAACACAAGTAGTATGTTTATGGAATCATTTTAACCTATGTGGACTAAATGGCCTGCTTCCACACTGTAGGGATTCTATATTGTGCAACTCATAGTTGGGAAATGCTGATAGATTACCCATTGACAAAGCCATGTATTAAATGTAATTTTAGAAAACATATGGAACAAGAAAGATTTAATATGCTGTGAATTATCCACAATCGGTTACACCAGCTTTCTCAAAAATGACAACAGTGTAATTTGAAAGTATTTATAGCTGCTTTTCATCACTTTGAATTTATTTACATAATTCATCATACACCATGCACTTTCATGGTTTGCAGAGGTTAAACCAGTTTGATCACACAGCCACAGAAATTATAACCCTAACCCTCTTAAAGAACAGACCATATCCTGCTCCGTTTTCTTTCCTATACTCCATGTATCTATCACCTGTATGAGCCATGTTTGATATGCCTGGAAATAATGGAAATTATAGAATCATAGAATCCCTACTGTATGGAATCAGACCATTCAGCCCATCAAGTGCACACCAACCCACTGAAGAGCATCCCATTCACTCCCACCTCCCCAACCTATAACCCTGCAATTCCCATGGCTAATCCTCCTAACCTACACACCTCTGGACACTCTAGAAAATTTAATTGATGGTGGAATAATGGAAAGGCCAGACTATTTTTATCTCCCAGTGGTTGTAAATCTAGTATGCCCAAGTCTTCTAGTTCAATGTTATTCCAAATATGAAACTACAGGGGTCTGAATGAACTATCAGGGTATCTTTTGGCACTGATTTTGTTTTCCTATCTAAATCATGGAATGAAACATTCAGACCTGCTGATTGGCATTTTAATGAAGGAAATATTTTAGGAATTAGTTCTAATTTTGTTTCTTAATCTGTTGATATGTTTTTTCAACACAGTGATTTGTATTGAGAAAAGTGCAAAGACATCCAAATGACAGAATAGGCACAATACAAAATTCCAAACTATATAACTACCAAGGTAACACAGAAGAGTTTGGTTATTTATCCATGTGGCATTTCCCTTGTCATTGCAAAAACATATTAAGATAATGCATGTATAAATTGTATATAGTAATCAGTATAATTATTTTTAACTGGGCTAAATAATCTTATGATGATGCTCAAAAACTGAAAAGTGATTTAAAAATGTTAGAATGTCACCTGATCGCCATTTTTAATGAGAACATTCAAGGAAAATTAGGTTAATACCCTCTGTTAATATTTATTGTAAGTGTTGCTTTTATATTCCATACCACGGACAGACATTTCTTTATAAAATGAGAACTAAAATGATCTACAGAAATATCTTAGCTCTGTTAGAATGACCAAATCTTCAGGTAAAAACAACTGTGTATTGCAGAAACTTGAAATAAAATCAAAATGCACAAAATATTAATCTAGCATGCTCCTTCAAACATAATTTGGCTAGCTCTGCTTTTTGCAGCATTCCTTTCTCTTATTTACTTCATTATGCAATTGCAACTGATCTTTCATCTGAAACGAAACCATCCCAACACTTAAGGTATGAGCAAATTGAAAATGAAGATAATCAAAATGGTCAATTTATTAAACTGATGTGAAATGCTTTCAGGCATCACCTTTGTCATTAAAGAATTGGCAGAATTGTCGCACAGTGGCACAGTGGTTAGCACTGCTACCTCACAGCGCCAGAGACCCGGGTTCAATTCCCACCTCAGGCGACTCTCTGTGTGGATTATGCACATTCTCCCTGTGGGTGCTCTGGCTTCCTCCCAGAATCCACAAATGTGCAGGGTAGGTGAATTGCCCACGCTAAATTGCCCGTAGTGTTAGGTTAAGGGGTGAATGTGTCTGGGTGGGTTGCAGGTTGGTGTGGACTTGTTGGGCCGAAGGGCCTGTTTCCACACTGTAACTAATCTAATTTAATAAACTAAGCACTCTTCTGTTCCCTCGATATGGAGTTAGAGTCTTCCAGTCAATACAATATTTTAGTTATTTTTTGGTAAAGTTGTCAACAGGGAGAGTTTAAACTCTTTTGTATCCTATAATAACTATCCTTACCTGTGAGATAATCCCTAGTATGACTGTTGGAGATTTTCAAAGAAAAACAACATCCTGTGATCCTATGTACTAAGAATAGTGATGAAGAACAGAGGCAGGTGTTTTTTTGAAGAAAGCAATGGCAAGAGCAGAAGATAGTTAGCTAAAGATAATCAGGTATACCTAGAATTGTCTTTGAGTAATGTTGAGTCAGGTTAATACTGCTGATGTGGGTATTACAGAAGTGGTTTTGTCTCCATCTTCCCTGAGATTTCTACCAGTCCGCCCTTGGAGGTAGACTAAATTATGTGCAGACACAGGTCCATGTCTTTAAAAAAAATAGATCAGTTAAAGAAACAAAACAAAATCAATGACATAGAACTGTTCATGACCTCAGAATATCTTAAAAGTACTTTTTAATAAATGAGTGATTTTGGAGTGTAGTCACTTGTAATGGGGAGAACATGGTCATAATACAGCAGAGGTAATCAGCAGGTCATCTGTTGAAATGATGTTGATAAATATTATCCAGAATACAAGATACAATAGGGCTCTTGTGGCACAATGGTAGTGACCACTCTGGGTCAGGAGGGATATTCAAGTCTCACATGCCCCAGATGTGTCACAATGTGTCTGAACAGGTTGATTGAAGAGTCAATTGCTCTGCTCTTCTTTGACCAGCACCAGGGGTATTTTATTCTGGTTTGAACTCAGCCATGGCTGAGTTGGTAAGAACATCCCAGTTAGGAGGGTAAGTAGGCCATTGGGCCCCTCAAGCAAATTGGTAAGACTTTTGTTCTGAATGACAAGGTTCTGGGTCCAAATCCCATTGGACCGGGGTTGAGCACAGACATCAAAGCTTACTCTCCAATGCAGTACTACGGGCCCAACGCCAGGCCTCCCTCAGGTGGAGGTAAAAACTTCCATGGCACTATTACAAAGAAGAGTAAGGCAGTTATCCCTAATGGCCTGGCTGATAGTAATCGTTCAGTCAACATCACAAAACAAATTAAGTGGTTGCTATCTCAATATTGTTTGTGGGGTGTTGCCATTCATATATTGGCTGCTACCAATATTTCTTACATTGCAACAATGACTACACCCCAGAAACATTTTATTGGCTGAGGCTATCAGTAGTTGTGCAAAATGCTATATGCAAAATGCAAATTGTTAATCTTTTTCTCTTAGCATCTCATTCAATGAAATAATCTGATAGTATTAAAATGTGATTGTTGTATGCATTTGCAATGCTCACAAAATGTTACCACTTCTTACACTGTCATAGCTTTAGCATGATGTAAAACTAAACTTGTGTGAGGAAGGGAGCATATTTGAAGCTGTACTGTGAATGGATGCACAGGATCATTTGATAGTGGGTCAGGCCGATTCAGCTGAGTTCCCAACAGTGGTCCTGTCAGATGTCTTTTTCATGAAGATTGACTGCAATAGTTAATGCTGACAGGTAAAAACACTGCAGGGTTTGAGAAACCACCTGTGAGAGACCTCAGGACAATTTGAGTGAACAACTCTCAGTCAAACCCAGTCAGTAGTGTCAGCTTATGTTGTCAGTGAGATGAATGAACATAAGCTTTTGCTATCTTTTATCCTATTGCCTTGGCTCCAGTAATAAACATGTTTGAGGTGACATAATGGCATGAAATACAGGGCAGTGAAACGCTCCTCTGTGGATAGTGTGCATGTCTAAAAGGTAAGGGCTCTTGTGGTACAGTGGCAGACTTCCAAGCTCTGAGTCAGGAGGCCCAGGTTTAAACCCCATCCCCTGCTCCAGAGGTGTGTGGTAATATCTTTGAGTAGGTTGACTAGGAAAATATTTACAAATTGAAAAATTGCTGTATACAGGATTCTGAACATTGAGTTCTTTATCCAGTGGGCTTGTGAGGTTATTTGTGTGCACCAGGAAATGAACTTTACAATGGACCAGGTCCATTTCAATGCTATTTTAAAACTCAAGATTTACCTTCACTTGGATGGCTTATAAATTAAATCAATGTTAGACTGCTTCCTAGAAATCTCATTTACCAGTTTTGTGGAGTCAGATGAGGACATGTTACACAGTAGTACATTGTCACTTCCACAATAGTGAATACAGTTATGGGTGTGCACCAACATGCGAGTAGCAGGAACGTGTCTTGGATCTGGATTGGAATTGGCTCCTTGTCTCTTATCCTAACTCACTGCTGCCCTCTAGTCTTTGATATCTATATTGGTGACAGGAATTGTAATGGGAGTTTGCAGAATGGATTGAACTGAATTTACGCTGTAACCTTTTAAAATAATTGTGACATATAACAGGACTTTTTTGACATGGGATGTGTTAGGGTAATGGCTGTAATGTATCAAAAGTAAAATAGCAAGGTTTCTGAAAGAAGAAAATAAGGTTAGCAGAGAGCCGAATGGCCTGTACTATCCCCATTCTGTGATTTACCAAGAAAGTGGCTTCGAACCTGGCGCCTGTCCTAACCATGCTGGAGAAAGCGCTTTGAGAACTTACCCAAATCGATCAGAGATTAGAAAGGGTGATTCGAAAGGAGAATTGGGATTTAATTTCCGAGTCAGGAATCGGAGCTGTGTAGGAAAGACGTGGTAAGTGACCTGGTGGAAAAACAACAAGCCCTTCCCTGTGTGTGTGTGTGTGTGTGTGCGAGTGTCTACCACAAGAAACGATCGTCATAAACTCATCCCTTTGATGTAGCGCCTAAGAGGCAGAGTCTCCACCTCCTGACCCACAGTCAGTGTTGATGGGCTTGGGAACGGAGAGGCCTCTCCACACACACACACACACAGACAGACTCACTCTCTCTCTAACACTGAAAGGTCCAGGCGCCGATCCTGTGGGTGCGCTTCTCCGGATCGGAGGCACTTCCACACGGTGCCTCAGCTCCTGTTCGTATTCTTGGAAAATCAAGGGGAAAAAAAACTGAAAGAAACACTCGTGCACAGATTAGCTGTTGGAATTCAGCGGCTGGTTTACCGACGGGCAGAGTATGTCCGGGCTGTGAGTGAGGAACAGAAAGGGACATAGCTGTGTCTCTAACCCCCCTCCCACACACACACACACACACGCCGGGTCTGAAGGACAGCTCGGAGTGGCCGCTTGGTTTTGGAAGTGATCACGGGAGTGAAGGCGGATCGGGGAGGGGGCTCCGGGAGGATATGGACGGAATGTGGAAACAGCGGCTGGGAGTGATGTCCCGGTCCCTGCTACTCACACTCATCATCATGGGTAAGTCCCCTGGCTCCAGACTGCACTTCTCAGTGTCAGTGTGTGCCCGTGTGTTTGTGTGTCTACGTATGTTCGTATTGCCCCGTGTCCATGTATGTTTATGTCTTTTGTCCATGTTTGTCATGTGCGTTTGAATGTTTCCGTGTCCGCGTGTGTGTCATATGGCCATCTGTATGCGAGTTCTGTTGTACATATGTTTGTATGTCCTATGTACATGTTTGTATGTCATGTGTACATGCGTACGTGTATATGCCCTCTGTACATACGTGCATATGTCCTGTGTACATGAATGTATATCCTGTGTACATATATTTGCATATCCTGTGTACGTGTGTCCTATGTGTATGTCCTGTGTATATGTATGTCCTATGTGCACGTGTGTTTGTCCTGTAGCTGTACGTGTCCTGTAGTTATGTGTGTGAGTGTATGTCCTGTGGCCATGCGTGTCCGTGGGAGTTGCGACGGTACCTAGAGACATTCAGCATGGAAACACGCTGCGTTTCTTTAAAAAGTGATGAACGTTTTAAGGTTTGAATGGATGTAGCGGAGTGTTTGGGCTGGAGCTCTGTCTGTGACACACACTGGGACCTGTCACCTGTCAGTTGTGTGGGAGGGTGAATGTAAAGGCGCGCTATCTGAGCGCTTTCTCCCCGGGACCCGCCATCTCTATCGGGAGAGGGTGGGTGGATGAAAGCTCTCCCCTGGGGGAGGTGGAGGGTTTGCGACTGCTCAGAGCCACAGATTCAGCCTTGCAGGGCTTGGGGTGTGAGCTCCGAAACACACCCAGCAGTGGCAGTTAGAGAGGGAATAGATAAGCTGGCCATATGGGAGAATTCTTAAAAGCAGATGGAACGTTATTATCCAAAGTAGCTTTTTAATCTCGGGTTATGGAATGAATTTATTGAGCTGTTTGGACAGTTTGGTATTCTCTGTGGTAGTATGGTCCTGTATGTGTGTAACAAGACAGGTTCTGTAAGGTAGAACAAACTGGCAGAGTTGTAGAACCGGAGGTGATGGGTAAGTTGTCAGAAGTTGCTGGTGGAGAAACAGCTGAGCTACATTCAGATCAGCGAAGGCAGTCCTGTTCTCCTCAGAGGGAGAGAATTCACCCAGAATGGAATCAGTCTGCGAATCGTTGACGGATCGGGACTTTTTTTTTTAAAAAAATCTCCATCTGTTTGAAATTATCGAGCGATCTTTCTTCTTTGGCTGAATCCAGTAATTAAATCAGGGCCGACCCACTAGCAGAAAATCTGCCCGATCTGAAGATGTTCTCTCAAAGCTCTTCAACCATCTCGGCCAGAGTAAATCGCTGGGTAATTATTATCACCAGCCCCTTCCCGGTCTGTAACAATGTCAGGGGATTTCCCTGGGACTCCGTTAGACTGTGAAACGCTCAGCTTTCTGTTTGCAAACTTCAGCCTGCAGAGGGTTACCTTGTGGTGAAAGAACAAAACAAAACACAGGAACAGTTCTTCCTGCCTGGATTCGTATTAGGGTTCGCAGTTAGGCTTCTGCTGAATCAGTTTGTTCAGAGACTGTGTCAGGATGCTGGCTCTGTGCCAAAGACTGCCTTTTAAAATATAGAGGATACGAATCTACTCGCCCCCTTCACTCCAACTTTGCCGATGGCGAGACCAGGAGCATGAACACAGACCGGGAGCTGCTCTGTGTAACTGCACTTCAGGAGCTTGATAGGCGTCCCTTAAGTGGCCAAATAGATGGAGGAGACTCTAATAGCTTCCAGGAGGACTGAGCTTGATGAGTGCTATTCCACCCTCGATTCCATGTTTTCCTGTGCTGGCTAGCTCTCTGTTAATCTCTATTCTCTGTGCTAGCATCTTTGTCCTAAGTCTTCTATCCTCTTCCAGTTCCATTCTCCATTTCCAGTCACACCCAGTAACTCTGACAGTGTCTTCCCAGCATTGACATGCTACTTCTACAATCTGCATTTATCTACATTCCCACAGAAAAATGAAGAATCATTCCTCCAAGTGCTTGACATAAATGTTTTCTGAGCCAGAGGCATTGAGATATAGCAGATAACCACAAAC
Source organism: Chiloscyllium plagiosum (assembly GCF_004010195.1). Lineage (NCBI taxonomy): Eukaryota > Metazoa > Chordata > Chondrichthyes > Orectolobiformes > Hemiscylliidae > Chiloscyllium > Chiloscyllium plagiosum. The sequence goes on from NC_057713.1 coordinate 15,254,062, forward strand.
TAGTATTTATTTTTTTAAAAATTCTTCTAAGGGCCAAAGTTGCAGAGGAGATTCAGCAAGATGTTCAGTTATAAGGAAAAACTGGGGTTGTTTTCCTTAGGCTGGATGTGGGGGGGATGTTTTTTTTAGATTAGATTAGATTAGATTACAGTGTGGAAACAGGCCCTTCGGCCCAACAAGTTCACACCGACCCGCCGAAGCGAAACCCACCCATACCCCTTACCTAACACTACGGGCAATTTAGTATGGCCAATTCACCTAACCTGCACATCTTTGGACTGTGGGAGGAAACCGGAGCACCCGGAGGAAACCCACGCAGACACGGGGAGAACGTGCAAACTCCACACAGTCAGTCGCCTGAGTCGGGAATTGAACCCGGGTCTCTGGCGCTGCGAGGCAGCAGTGCTAACCACTGTGCCACCGTGCCGCCCATGTTGATGGAAGAGGGTGTGAGGGGAAGTGTTGGCTGATTGAGGTGTACATCATATTGACGGGCACTAATAGAGTAGGGGTGGGCGGCACGGTGGCACAGTGGTTAGCACTGCTGCCTCACAGCGCCAGAGACCCGGGTTCAATTCCCGCCTCAGGCGACTGACTGTGTGGAGTTTGCACATTCTCCCTGTGTCTGCGTGGGTTTCCTCCGGGTGCTCTGGTTTCCTCCCACAGTCCAAAGATGTGCAGGTTAGGTGGATTGGCCATGCTAAATTGCCCACAGTGTTAGGTAAGGGGTAAATGTAGGGGTATGGGTGGGTTGCGCTTCGGCGGGTCGGTGTGGACTTGTTGGGCCGAAGGGCCTGTTTCCACAGTAAGTAATCTAATCTAATCTAATAAGCAGAAACTTTTCTCTTTAGTAAAGGAGTGAAGAACCAGGAGAGCACTTTTAAGGAAGGGAGCAGAAAACTTCAAGAGGATTTGAGAAAATATTTATTTACCCAGAGAGTTGTGGGTATCTGGAACTCACTGTTTAAAAGGATGGTAGATACAAGAGCCTTTGAACTTTAAGGGTTATTTAGATGAACACTTAAAACACTATAGCATACATGGCTATGAGCCAAGTGCTGGAAAATGGGATTAGAATAGATAGATGTTTGAGGATTGTTCAGACATGATGGGCCAAAGGGCCTTTTATCATACTGTAAAAACTCTATTACTCTATGACTCTGTGACAGTGGAGTTATTGAGGTCATGGTGCTTATTTCAAATAAATTGAAATGACTGAGCCACATCAGATTCAGTCAGAGCATATTACCATCCACTAGCTAGGGAGTCAACAATAAAGGGCCTACAATTTAATTTAAAAGTGTTACTAAGGAGAGTGAGGTTGGCAGGCATGTTGTCATAAAATAGTTTCTTTGAATATCCATGCTTTCTCATGGGGAATGGTTGTGACAGAAACCATTATATCTTGTATGGAAAAACATCGATATTTGATGTTTGCTTTGAGGAGAGAGCAGGGCAGTATAATTAGTTCTGGATCGTTCCAGCAAAGAGCAAGTAAACAGACAAGAGGGCTGAAAATATCCTCTCTGGTTCAAAATAAAATCTTTAATGATGCATTTAATGAATCTGAGATTTCTACTTTCAGTTTAGGGTCAGCCAGGCATTGTCTGTTTCACATCACTGAAACTCTTTCGAAGACAGTTAAAGATTAACTAGAATATATATTTACATATCACAGTCTCTAATCAGTTAGAGATTTTGATTATTTAAAGGACAGAAGGGACAGTGTCTTATCTCTAATCAGTCATAGAGTCATAGAGATGTACAGCATGGAAACAGACCCTTCGGTCCAACCCGTCCATGTCGACTAGATATCCCAACCCAATCTAGCCCCACCTGCCAGCACCTGGCCCATATCCCTCCAAACCCTTCCTATTCATATACCCATTCAAGTGCCTCTTAAAATGTTGCAATTGTACTAGCCTCCGCCACATCCTCTGGCAGCTCATTCCATACACGTACCACCCTCTGTGTGAAAAAGGGCCCCTTAGTGTCTCTTTTATATCTTTGCCCTCTCACCCTAAACCTATGCCCTCTAGTTCTGGACTCCCTGACCCCAGGGAAAAGACTTTGTCTATTTATCCTATCTATATTGCACGCAATATTCCAACAGTGGCCGAACCAATGTCCTGTACAGCCGCAACATGACCTCCCAACTCCTGTACTCAATACTCTGACCAAAAAAGGAAAGCATACCAAACGCCTTCTTCACTATCCTATCTACCTGCGGCTCCACTTTCAGGGAGCTACGAACCTGCACTCCAAGGTCTCTTTGTTCAGCAACACTCCCTAGGACCTTCCCATTAAGTGTATAAGTCCTGCTAAGATTTGCTTTCCCAAAATGCAGCACCTCACATTTATCTGAAATAAACTCCATCTGCCTCTTCTCAGACAACTTTCAAACATACTCAAGGGTCCAGCATCCAAATTTGATGCTGCTCTGAATTTACAGTCCATACAATGTTAAACTGAAGTGGCGTTTCTAAAATTTCCACAGTATCTCACTCCACCTCGATCCAAATCTTTGGTTTTCCACAAATGTAGCATTGGTAAACGGTTTATGTACTCAATAAGAAAGCAGCCTAAGGTGCACTGCATCCTGCAAAAGGCTATTGTTACAGGAGGGAAGAAGGAATGAACTTACCTCATCCGGTCATTTAAGAAAAGGAGTTAATGGAGTGAAGAGAAAGAAATTCCCAAAATATGTTCAGGACTACTTCCTCAAGCAGTTCTACCAGTGTAGAGATAGTGTCATATCTAATTATGAGAGTGTCTAAATAGTTGGAACTGATGTATAATGTCCCGCAATGTTTAGTTTTAGGCAGCTGCTATTTACAGCATAGAACACTGTAAGCCCAAAGAGTGTGGAGATAACACTTACAAATAATGCCCTGCAGAACATTACAGGAAACTGCAGAGAATTATTGATAAGAAGAGGGTAATGAACTAAAAAGACAGATGGAGCTAAATATCAATGGAAGATATTTCATTTGATTAAACAAAATAACAACATTTATACTCTTGATGGAAGTAGGCTTGCTATTACTCAGGAAAACAAAGATTTTGAAAGAGAGGTTTGTAAGGCATGAAAAGCATGCTTTGCACAAAACAATGACAAGCTCAAACAAAGGTGTTTGGTATGCTTGCCTTTGTTGGTCAGTGCATTGAGTATAAGAGTTGGGAGGTCATGTTGCAGCTGTACAGGACATTAGTTCGGCCACTTTTGGAATACTGCATTCAATTCTGGTCTCCCTGCTACAGGAAGGATGTTGTGAAACTTGAAAGGATTCTGAAAAGATTTACAAGGATGTTGCCAGGGTTGAAGGGTTGAAGCTATAGGGAGAGGCTGTGGTTATTTTTCCTGGAGCATTGGAGGCCGAGGAGTGACCTTACAGGGGTTCATAAAATCATGAGGGGAATGGATAGGATGAATAGCCAAGGTCTTTTCCCTGGGATGGGGGAGTCCAGAACTAGAGGGCATAGATTTAAGGTGAAAGACAAAAGATTTAAAAAGGACCTAAGTGGCAACTTTTTCACACAGAGGATGTATGGAATAAGCTGCTAAAGGAAGTAGTGGAGGCTGATACAATTACAACATCTGAATAGATAAATGAATAGGAAAGGTTTAGAAGGATGTGAGCCAAATACTGGCAAATGGAAGTAGATTAATTTAGGATATCTGGTCTGCATGGGCAAGTTGGACTGAAGGGTCTGTTTCTATGCTGTATAGCTCTATGACTCTAAGAGGGATTCTAACAATCAGCCCTTGAAATCAATGGTGTTACCATCACTGAAACCCCTACTATGAACATCCTGGGGGTTAGCTTGAACAGAAGTTGAACTAGATTAGCTATATCATGAGATATATATAACAACAGCAGCTAGAGACTATAAACTCTGTGATGAGTATCTGTCCTTCTGAACCCTTCAATGCCTGTACAAGACATAGATCAGGAGTGGAATATCTCCCACATGCCTGGATGAATGCAAGCTCTAACAACACTCAAGAAGCTTAAGACCATCCAAGACAAAGCGGCCCAATTGATTGACACACTATCCAGGATGTTGAGTTAACAACAGGGATGGAACAGTGCTATATTTTAACATTCTTTCCCTACACCACTGATTCACAGTGGCAACAGTGGGTGCAGTTTACATGATGCACTACAGCAAGATTCCTTAGACAGCACCTTCCAAATTCACAACCACTTCCATCAAGAGAGACAAGTGCAGCAGAGGCATGGAAAACATCCCACCTGTAAGTTCCCCTCCAAGCCACACACCATCCTGATTTGAAAATATAGCACTGTTCCATCCCTGTTGTTAACTCAACATCCTGGAACTTCCTCCCTACCTGCAGTGTGAATGTTCTTACACTCAAAGACTGCAATGGCTCCAAGAAAGTGGCTCACTACCACCTTCAGGACAATTAGGGGAAATAGTAAATGCTGACCTACCCAGTGATACCCAAATACCCTTGAATGAATTTTTATAAGTTCAAGTCTGCAAAAATATTGGTGATATCCTAGATTTTATCATTAGATGCAGAATCTAAAAAACAATGCCAACCCTGCACATAACCTTAAAAATAACTCTGGTAAGTGTGCTCTGACTAGACTAGACTCCACACTGCAAAAAAAGCATGGTGACATTAAAGAGACAACAACACATTCAATGGTATGCCATATGGAACTGACCAAATACAATGCAGGGATGGTTTGAAATATGGGATTTGAAGGAGTAGGAGTGGAAAAGGGTTAGAAAGAAATCCCCTGCCTTGTGTGTGAGTGAACCATTCAGCTTTGCTGTTGCCAGCACTGACCTCCACCCCAGCACCATCACCACCATCTGCTTCTTTCTAACCTTCTTCTCCAAGAGTAATGCGGAAGCAGTGAAGTCCTAACTTCTGTTCTCTCACCTTCAATTCCAACTATGTTGTAATTCAGAGTGGAGGAAATCTCAGCTGACAAGTTTTTGGTTGGGTAGGGGCTACTGCAGTTTTGAAGAGTTTTTAAGAGAGATCCTCATTGCGCAGTTTCCTAACCATTAACAAGTCATTGGGAGGGTAGTCCTTCTGGTAGTAAATTAAATATGGGTAGGATATATCCTGCCTTGTACTATATAACAACAACATCAAGGATTGGAGTTCAATGTTTATCATATTATCAGTATTGCTTCAGTCTCACAGTATGCTGGCATATTGCTATATGGAGGATTAACATTAATTTCGTTTCTTTTCAACCTTCTGCTTTTTCTTGGCTCCTTTGAAACAATGCCACGGCATCAGTGTTGGCTCATACAATCAAGTAACTTGAACAGAAGAGGCATTGTAACATAAGATTTGAAATGCAGCAAAATCAGGATTATTCCACCTTATGTTGGAAAAGAAGATGAGAGCAGAGATAAATTATTTAATTGCACAATCCTGTATTCCTGCTGTGTGTTAACCCAGTTTAATTAAAAACTGATAGCAACACTTTTTGTTTAATAAGGATTAATCTGAAAGACCATCACCTGCTCCAAAGCAATTCTAAGCTTGTTCTGACCACAATAGGAATGTGTTACAAGAGTTGAGTATAATTAATGGGGCCAAATCAAACCTGTCATCTCATGTAGCTTCTGAGTGCCAGTAGACGCCAAATGCAGATTCTGCCATCTGCTGTTAAAGGTAGCTATTAAATAGTCTTTGAAAATACTAACTTCCCATTCTTCAGAAGCCTCCTGATGCTTTGAAGGAACTGGGTGCGACAAGCAATATCCATAAGCATTGTGACGTGAACTAGTATTGACTCACCATGCAAAGATATATTGGCTGTCACCTCTAACAGAAACTAAAGACAATGTCAGAGGTTGCACTGTCACAGTCCTGTATCATTAATATGTAATCTATTCCCATAAAAGGATGTAATGTGAATGGATGACTTGGCACAACAAATCTCTGCACTTTTTTCAACATTTTCCCCTGAAAGTTAAAATAGTTTAAATCAGGGGGAATCAGTCCTAAACAGCTCAGATTTCCTTTCAGCTCAAAAGAAAGGGTTAAATAGACAACAAAGTGGTTGGGTATTTGAACCTTCAGGAGAGGATGTTTCATGGATTTTCATATGAATGGTAGTTTGAGGATAATTGAGAACAGGATTCACTGAGCGAATATCAACCTAATCTCAGAACTGGTATTTAGAGGAAGCAAACAGCAAGTTTTTCAAGGAAGGTGGCTGTGTAAACAACATTTCGCACTGAATTTCAACTGAAGGACATGTCAAGTTTTATCAATACCAACCAATAGCAGCTTGTAGTTGGGTTGAGAGTTGCCACCAATTCTCCTTGCTGTGCTAAGTGCAAGGGCTTATCTAATCAACAATAGAAAAGGATAAACCACTCAGCTCTTAACAGCAAGAGTCACTTGGCTCAATAACAAGTTAAAGCAACCTTATACAACAGCCTACTTAGTGTTACTGAACCTAACTAGATTCTATAGTTCATTCTGTATCATGGCAGGCTTTGATTTAAACTGTGAAGTAAATTAACCAGTTTATTTTATTCAAAATAACCAAGTCAAGCAACAAGTTGAAAATTGTTGAAACTACTTCAATCATAAAATATCAATCAAGTCACAGTCAATCCATGTTTTAATCTCAAAATTCTATAGTTTCATGTACACAGAATAGGAAAGCAGGTGTCCGTCTAAAATGTGCAGAGATGAGTAGATTTATCACCGGTTTATATTCCTACCTGTGAAAACCATTCCTTTTAGCTACTGAATATTATCAGAATATACTCAAAAGATAAACTTTGAAGGTCCATTTGTTTAAAAAAAAACTCACTTACAAATTATAGATAATTTAAATTTAATAAAATAATGGCATTAACAGAACTTAAATAGGAATATTCTTATTTCTGAAAAGTTCATGGTATGTTTATTTTCAAAATTAATAACCTGTAATGAACTGCCAGAGGAAGTGGTAGAGGCAGGTACCATTGTAGCATTTAAAAGACATTTAGATAAGGACATGAATAGGAAAGGTTTAGAAGAATGTGGGCCAAATGTAGGCAAATGACAGGAGTTTAGTTTGGGAAACCTGGTTGGCATGGATGAGTTGGATGGAAGGGTCTGTCTCTGTGCTACATGACTCTGTGACTCCAAACCCAGTTTGTTGTTACTTACTAATCTCTGCAACAACTTGAATTGAGGAGTTCAATGGTTGGGACTGTACTTTCTGTGTTTAACATTGATTTACTTATGTTCATCCATTATAGATATTACATTCCATGTCTCTTAATTCCAGGACTGGGTAGTACTTCATCTCTCCATTCCTTAGAGGGAATATCCAGCAGGTCCATCGAGAAAATCCTGGGCAAATTTAGCAAAGATTTTCAATGTCACCACGTGTTGAAGCACCTGTACAATGGAGCCAGGATAACTGTGCAAATGCCCCCTCAGGTAGAGAGCCACTGGGTCTCTACAAGGTGAGTAAACAACAATAGTCCATTGATATGAATAACTGATAGCATAAAATTCTATTAAGTTAAGATGACTTCCACTTTCTAGCTATTGCATTCCCAGATAAGGTACAAGAATCTCCCCATGTTTTTCTATTTTATCAATACTTGTAGTGTTATTTCCTCTCTGAGACAACTTCTCTTATTCCTCATTTGCTGTATGTATGCCATTCCTGATTGTATCTTCCTCCTTGTATCCATAGTTTATTCAAATTAAGGCACTTTTCACCATTTCATTCTCTCATTCACATGACCTCTAAGCTACTAAATTTTTTCCTGTTAGAATCTATCTTGTTTTTAAACATTCAATCACTTACTTGCTATTTCCTGATCTAAAACTCTGTGGGAAGTTAGGGAAGTGATTGCTAGGCCCCTTGCTGAGATACTTGTTTCATTAACAACCATTGGTGAAGTGCTAGAAGACTGGAGGTTGGCTAATGTGGTGCAATTAAAGGTGATAAGGAAAATCCAGGGAACAATAGACAAGCGAGCCTTATGTCAGTGGTGGAGAGGATTCTGAGGGACAGATTTTACATGCATTTGGAAAGGCAAGGACTGATTAGGAATAGTCAACATGGATTGGGAAATCATGCCTCACTAACTTGATGGAGTTTTGATGGAGATCGATGAAAGCAGAGTGGTAGACTTTGTCTATATGGCCCTCAGTGAGGTTTTCGACAGGATTCCACATGGTAGACTGGTTAGGACGGTTACAGCACATGGAATCCAGGGGGGCTAGGCAATTGGATACAAAATTAGCTTGAAAATAGGACACAGAGGGAGGTGGGAGAGGATCGCTTTTTGGACTGGAGGCCTGTGACCAGCGGTGTGCTACAAGGAGCAGTGTTGGCTCCACTGCTTTTTGTCATTTATGAAAATAATTGGATGTTGTAGCTATACAGGATATTGATGGGGCCACTTTTAGACCACTGCATTCAAAGATTTACAAGGACTGGACGATTTGAGCTATATAAGAGGCTGAATAGGGTGGGGCTTTCTTCCCTGGAGTGTTAGAGACTAATGGTGACCTTGCAGAGGTTTATAAAGTCATGAGGGGCTTGGATAGGGTGAATAGCCAAGGTCTTTTTCACAGGGTAGGAAAGTTCTAAACAAGAGGGCATAGTTTAAGGTAAGAGGGGAAAGATTTAAAAGGGACATGAGGGGTAATATTTTCTTGCAGCTTCCCTGGAGTGTTAGAGACTAATGGTGACCTTGCAGAGGTTTATAAAGTCATGAGGGGCTTGGATAGGGTGAATAGCCAAGGTCTTTTTCACAGGGTAGGAAAGTCCTAAACAAGAGGGCATAGTTTAAGGTAAGAGGGGAAAGATTTAAAAGGGACGTGAGGGGTAATATTTTCTTGCAGATGGTAGTTTAGGTACAGAATGAACTGCCAGAGGAGATGGTGGGGGCAAGTACAATTACAAGGCATTTGGATGGGTACATGAATAGGAAGGGTTCAGAGGGACACTGGCAAATGGGACTAAATCAGTTTAGGACATCTGGTTGGCACAAACGAGTTGGACTGAAAGGTCAGTTTCCATGACATATAACTCTATGATTCTCTGACTTTACTCACCTATGGTCTCCACCTAATGTGGTGAGATTTGAACCTCAATCGTCAGGATATTAACCTGGGGCTCTGAATTACTGCTCCAGTAATATTACCACTATGCTTCCAATTTATGCTGTATGAATAATTTACTTAATACTTAACTCAATACCAGTCTTCGGATAGAAGCAACTGTCAGTTATTATTGTAGTAGAATGTTGCATCTCCAGCTAAGGAGAAGCAAGGGAAGTAAATTTAGATAAGCAATAATTCGAGAAGTATTGATAAGATAAGAGTATTTCCCAATTCCAATTATTGCACATGTTTAACAGTCTGGTATGAAGTCTTTCTTGACTATATTTTATCAGAAGCGAAGAGAAGGAGAAATTTGAAATCAAACTGTTAATTGTTCATATAGTAACATTAGTATCTTCTACCTTTTTAATATGCCATAGCACGTTTAGCTAACAATTAAATGTAAGAAATTGGACAACAAAAACCACATAAATCAAACATATCAGTGAGTAAATAAAGTGCAAAGAGTAGGCTACCCAACTAGAAATGCCAATTAGAATCAGAAACAAAATTCAAAAGTTAGAGGTGAGTTTATTAAAATATCTAAAGTGCACAGGTCAATTGCAAATTAAGTTTAGTGCAGATGAGCATAAGTGTTTTAGTAAATTAGTATTGTTATACCTGATTCTATGCATACCCACTCCTGAGGAAGGGCTTATGCCCAAAATGTCGATTTTCCTGCTCCTCAGATGCTGCCTGACTGGCTGTACTTTTCCAGCACCACAGTCTCAACTCTGATCTCCAGCATCTGCAGTCCTCACTTTCTCCTCTAAACATACCTAACCAAAGCATAAACAATAGAGTATGAAAAGACATAGCAAAATAGTCAAATATATTAAAGAAAGTTATGATCCATCTGAACAGTGCTCTTGGCCAGAAAAGACCTTGTTTCGGTAATCAAGGCAGAATTTCTAATGCATCATGGTCAAGTGCTTGATCCCTAGTATAAAGGACCTGATTTATGAGAAAGGACTGAAGTAACTGGGCTTTGCAACTAGTCAGAGAAGGGACCTTACAGAGAGGTGTATCAAATGGTTAAGAAAATGGCAAAAAGGGATCCAGAATGCTACTTTAAAGTCATTGGTTGAATAGGAAGTTATGGATAAAAAGTAATTTTAGGACTGTCTTCAAGATATTTTTAAAATAAAGACTTAGTTGCAGAATAAATTTCCAGAAAGAATTGCAAATGGAATAATACTGGAATAATTTACAGAACAGTGAAGAGCTGTAGAATGGATGAATTACAAAGGGCCAAATGATCTTTGCCATTTGTAATCATTGTTATCTTGTCAACATCCTACAGATAGAGTCATAGAGTCATATACAACACAGAAACAGACCCTTCAGTCCAACTTGACCATACCAGCCAAATATCCTAAATTAATCTAGTCCCTTTGCCAGCACTTGGCCCATATCCCTCTAAACCCTTCCTATTCATGTACCCATCCAAGTGCCTTTTAAATGTTGTAATTGTACCAGTCTCCACCACTTCCTCTGGCAGCTCATTCCAGACATGCACCACCTTTGCGTGAAAATGTTACCCCTTAAATCCCTTTTAAATCTTTTCCTTCTAACTCTAAACTTATGCCCTCTAATTCTGGACTTCCCTAACTCAGGAAAATACCATGTCTATTTACCCTATCTATGCCCCACATGATTTTATAAACCTGTGTAATGATGCTTCAGAGAAAATAGCACCAGCCTATTTAGCCTCTCCCTATCGCTCAAACCCTCCAATCCTGGAAACATCCTTGTAACTGTTTTCTGAGCTCTCTCAAATTTAGCAAACATCAAAACATTTCTTTGTTCAGTTGATGAATTCATCAGTACTCAGTAAATGTGTTTGTTGGGTTAGGGTTAGGGAGCTTCATCCACTGAAGTGGAAAGTTTTCCCATATTCTGTACAGTAATGGTACTGGTTACTGTAGGGTCAGGTATAATATAGATCACACTCAGATTAATGTCATAATTTGACTCTTGGCAACTGAAAGCACAATTGCTAAAGTCGTAGCAATTGAAGTCTAGGATGTGCAAAGGCTACAATAGGAGGAGTTCTCAAACAGCTGTAGGGCTGGAGAAGATTACAGAAATTTGGAGGTCTTGAGGCCAGGATGGGATTCGAAAACAAGCATGAGAATTTTAAATGAAGGTGTTGCCAATTGTGAACCCAATATCAGGTTTTTGGAGGGTGGCAAAAGGGAGACAATGGAGCAAGGTGTTGGTATAGTCAAATCTAAAGGTAACCAGAGCATCCATGAAGATTTCAGTAGCAGATGAATTGAGACAACAGATTTGTATGTTGGAACAGAGGTGGAAATAGACAGAATTGGTGAGAGGGTGGGTACACATGTGTCAGAAGCAGTTTTTAGTCAATAATAATTTAAACATTCTGGTTCCACCTGATTACCAAGGAGATGAATCTATTTCTGCCAATGTTAGTTTATTGTTTAAGAGTATGAATTGTCTTACTGTTCTATTATACTGTTCTCGGGCATAACTCTGTAATACAGATGCTGAAAACAGTTCTCTCTAGATTGTTAGTATGACAGAAATACAAAAACTTCTTTTCTCTACACTGCTCTCGCAGTGCTCTTTAATTACGCCTTCCTTCCATCCAGATCTCTCAAATACGACAGCATTTTTTTTTACTGAGTCAGCTCCTGACACATTGTTGTTAGGACAAGGGAGTTGACTGATTTCAAAAAGAAGGACAAACACACTTGGATTTCTATCACAAACATCACAAAATAACCAGTTAATGAAACATCAAGGAGCAGGAATAGATTTTATTCCTGATGTAGATAGACAATGCAGATGTAGGTTTTAAAAGAGAGAAAATAGAATTTAATTTATTAAAGTTCATGCTGAAAATGTAAATTTTTCAAACAACTATCAAGCTTTGTAAATTGTGCTCAAGCCAAAGGTTATTGTCTGACGATGGTGAAGCTAATTATCTTCTCTCTGCAGTTGCGAAGTGAGACCGGGTCCTGAGTTCATTACCAGATCCTACAGATTTTATTCCAACAACACATTCAAGGCTTATCAGTTTCATTATGGAGACAACCACTGCACACATCCCACCTACACCTTAGTGATCAAAGGAAAACTCCGATTGCACCAAGCTTCCTGGATCATTCGAGGAGGAACCGAGGCTGATTACCACCTTCACAGAGTGCAGATCGTCTGCCATAACAAGGTGACAGCTGAGGAGATGAGCCTGAAGCTGAACGGATCATGCCCAGGGTTCATACCAGGAGAGAAGGTGTGGGAGCCGAACGTGAGCTACAACCTGTGGAATGATGATACCGGGTGCAACTGTTTCCGGGCTCTGAACTTTGCCATGCACGAACTGCAGCTCCTCAGGGTCGAGAAGCAGCACCTACACCACAATCCTGAGCACATGGTGCAAGAGCTCTTTCTGGGGGATATCCACACAGATTGGTCCCAGAGAATGTATTACAGACCCTCCAGCTATCAACCTCCACTGCAGAATGCCAAGGTAACTCTAATTTCCTGACTCATAGAAATCCAAGTGAAGTTCACTGTTACCTAGAAATACCTCTGTTAACCTTCAGTGTAGTTTCCTCATAATTGCCAGTTCTGCAGAGTTTCCTCTGCATATAACTTTATCATTTATTTATTTCTATTGTTCTTGCGTTTGAGCATTAGTACCAGGAGAAACATGGTGGCCAGTAGCAAAGCATTAACTTTTGGTAGTGTGCAGCTTGTGTCTATCACTGTTATTGGATAATATCATTGAACTCCTTACCTTAGATTACCCTGAGCTCAAAGCCCCTTTAAGTAATAATCTGGATCCAAATTACTTCTATTGAAGGCTATTGTTAATGAATTAACATTGAATAAATACTTGAAGAGAAAAAATACAGAGTTGTGGGGTAAAGAGTGTTAATTGGGATTAATTGTATCGCTTTCACTGGGTCAGCATGAGCACGATGGCCCAAATGGCCTCCTGTTTTGTAATCCTCTATGATTCAGTCATCTTACTTTTTTTGTTCACTTCTTCAAACACTCCATGTTAGGTCATGCTGTTAGCTTAAAACAATCTTTTTTAATGTCACACCATCTCTGAATAGAAGTTTGGAGAAATAGAGGTTGCAAGATTTTTGCCAAAAGTCAACACCGAATAGAACTCAGCATAAGGATAACAGATGGCAGGAGTCGTACAGCCAAATTTCAGGATCATGTCTTGAAAGTTGTTCAACGAATTGAAGCCCAGTAATTCCAGAAGCCCAGAATGAAAAAAATGCACTTCTATTTGAAATACCTGGACTTCTCCATTAACAGCCCTATTCCCTTAAGTTTGTGCCAATAAGTACCAGTTACTTTATCACCCAATATATTTATGCAATGGTTCCACTTGTTCAATCTGCTGAATACAAGTCAGCTTTCCATTTGGCTTGGGAACTTCTCAATGTCCAACTTTCCCTGTGTCCAACTTTCCCTATGTCATCTTGCATTATGATATTTCATTATGAATGCATACTCCTCTTTGTTTTACCAACTTTAACACTCCCACTATCTTCAAACAATGCACTTTATTTCCTTGTCTATCCTGATCTAAAATATACTGCTTAAGCATTTCCTTATGTAGATTGCAAAACCATAATTATACATTGTCTGTTGCTTGAAGACATTACAGCTTAAGGATCATGTTAGGAAAATGAAAGTTAAAATTTACTCATGATTGAAACAAAACAAAGCAATGTTAATCTAGCAGATTCCCTAATAAATAATTTCAGTAAAAGTCTAAAGAATTGTAGATGCTGTAAGTCAGAGACAAAACTGCTGGAAAAGCTCAGCAGGTCTGGCAGCATCTGTGGAGAGAAATCAGAGTTAATATTTTGGGTCCAGTGACCTTTCCACAGAACTGAGTCACCGGACCTGAAACGTTAACTCTGATTTCTCTCCACAGATGCTGCCAGACCTGCTGAGCTTTTCCAGCAATTCCCCCTAAATACTGTCAGTATTTCAACTTCTGCTCTGAATGCCATTTTTATGTTGCTTTCTTACATTTTCAAATTCATTGTCTATCAACTTGTATGGCAGCAAAGAATGTTGGCAAATTGTCATTAAAAGTGACCAGTGTCCGCAACAATCAGACTTGGCACTCATTCACTTGAAGAACTATAAATAGGCAGCAAGAAACATGATCAAAGTTTCTCAAAATAACACATAGAGACCCTCAATATATAATACTAAGTTAAAAATCACACAAGACCAGATTATAGTCCAACAGATTTAGTTGGAAGCACTAGCTTTCGGAGCGCTGCTCCTTCATCAGGCAGTGCTCCAAAAGCTAGTGCTTCCAATTAAATCTGTTGAACTATAACCTGGTGTTGCGAGATATTTAACCCCAGTCCAACACCGGCATCTCCAAATCATATATAATACTAGTTTATCCATTTGACCCAGATGCAGGAAACTGAAATCATAAAGTATGTTTACATTTTATTTCCACAATGTCTAATTTTTAATCTTTTATATATCCTAATTAAGGATATATATAATGTCATTATAATGTTGTAATATATTTTCCATCAATATATTCTAGTACAAGTATGGCAAAGGTGCTTAGAGGTAAATTTCTAAAGGAAATCTTTGACAAAAACTAAGTATTCCTGTGAGGATCCATTCCCAGTAATTTACTGACTTGCATTTTCCTGTCATATTGAAAGAACAATGGATCAAGGAGTGAATGCACCATGTAATGTGTTTACAAACCTTATTCAATAGGAAAGCCCAGAGTCTATGACACATGCTGAATTAAACCTGAGTTATGGTTGGAATAAGCAAACTATCCTTCACCTCCCAGGTTGAGAAGAAAATAAATGGGAAAATAATATAAGTTTCTGGTTTTGATTATTACTGACTCATCATTGCTTGGAAATTGGACTCAGTTTGAGGAGAAGGTCTACCTTGGAAGCAAATTCTATGATCTATTATCTTTCACATCTTGAAAGATGCTTCAAAGAAAACCAAATAAGCGATAAAGGAGTTTGAGCTTAGAAAGCTTTTTGTTTAGGGCTGGTTATGGCTTCATCAATGAATGGAAGCAAGAAATTTTCGTTAAATCTCTCCTCAGGGCACTTGACAACATCATCTAGACATTCATAATAAAACATCACTTGATTCATACAGCTTCTCAATGTCCATCTGACCTATGATTCAGGGCAGAAATATGAGCATTTTTGCAGAAAGTAAAGCACACCGCATGAATTTATTGGTCAACAAGACACGCAAGGAAGGGCCCTAAAGAGATTCTTCATCCAGGACTTCATGCATTTGATGTAGTCGGCCTTTCCTATTACAGAACTGCATAAATGATTGCACAAACTGCACAAACTTTAAGACTACCATGCACTTCATTAATTTGATATCAAACACATTAATGTTTTCAACACAGCACTTGCAGCATGTAAGTGACTGTCAACAGCAGGTTGAGGGAGGGACTGTTTAAGAATGGATAAACAATGGACGTAAATACTGAACTTAGGAACATCGAGAAGAGGGACAAGAATTGGTCATCTAGCCCCTTGAGCCTGCTCCAGCACTCAGCCAGATCATGGCTGATCTTTGACCTCAACATCATTTTCCAGCACTACTCCACATCTTCTGGTATCTTTAATATTCAGAAGACGATTAATTTGTGTCATGAGCATATTCAATGACCTTCAAAATCTCCTGATGTTTCAGCTGCCAAAGATTTCTGTCAGGGAAGAAATTTCTCGTCATCTCATTGTTAAACGGCTTGCCCGTTATTCCGAGGCTGTTTTGCTAGGTTGTATATTTCTAGCCAAGAGAAACATGTTTCCTACGTATACACTGTTGAGCCCTGTAAGATGTCTGTATGCTCCAATGAGATGACCTCACATTCTTCTAAACTCTTATTGGAACCAAGGGTTATGGGGATAAGGCAGGAACAGGATACTGATTGAGGATGATCAGCCATGATCGTAATAAATAGTGGTGCTGGCTCGAAGGGCACAATGGCCTGCACCTATTGTCTATTGGTCCTCCTGTCCTCTACCACCCTCAATGCTGATTATGATTGGAGGCAGCTCATGTGGAAACATAAGCACTATGACAGATCTATTGTACCAAATAGTCTAAATACAACACATTTAGTTCAGTTCCACAAGATGACCAGAAAAGATTTTACATATGAATCGATATCAATTACAGGAATTCCAATGAGACATTCCTAAATTGAAGCACCAATTAATGTCATTGATAATTATCCAATGGGGCCAATATCAGAGGTGCTGTCCATGATCACTCCAAAATACTTTGACAATGATCAAGTGCAAATGGGTATGGGAAGCTCTTAGTGAAGAATTTAAATGATTTGAAGAAACTAAATAACAGCAACTTTATATTGAGCCAGCACTTTTAACATAGTTAAATGTCCCAAGATGCTTCACAGGCATACATTAAAACAAAGTATGAGACTGAGTCACATAAGGAGATATGAGATCAGATGACCAGATGTTTGGTTAAAAAGCTGAGGTTTAAGAAGTGTCATAAAGGGAAGAGAGAGAGAGGCAGAGGAATGTAAGGAGGGAATGACAGAGGCTTGGGCTGAAGGAATGGCCAACAACAGTTGGAATATTAAAATTGGAAATGCAAAAGAGGCCAGAATTAGAGGAATTCCGATATCTTGGAAAATGTGGGAGTGGAGGAGATCACAAAGATGGAGTGTCGCTTTGGTTGAAGCATTTAAACAAGGGTGAGAATTGTAAAACCAAGAAGTTGCTCAGCTGAGAAACAATGTAGGTCAGAGCACACTGGGGTGAGAGGGAAATAGAACTTAACAAATGGCTTTAAAGGACAAATATACTTTATTCCTTGCTATAACTTTAATTTACAATCATTGAATATAACTGTTTCCTTCACATCACCAACAGATTATTCTTTACATAGAAAGGGTTTAAGAAAAGTCATTGTTGTCACAGAATAGTAATTTGAAAAACATATCCAATTATAATTTGATTTCATAGTGGCTTGATACATTAATGAATAATACCACAGATGGAGTCAAAATACATGCACTGTTTATTCTGAAATCTTCCACATGCTGAATTCTTAACCATCAGCAAGGTCACCAGTGAAAGTAACTTATGCTCTTGCAGCTAGTTTAAAGAGTGCCCTCGATCTGGGAAAGTGTATCTCTGAATTTGTTTGGTGAGTGGTTTGCAATTTGAGAACTGCAACTCAGGTGAAAAATTCTTTTCCAAAACATGCCGGAATGGAAATTAATCGATGGAACGATCGGCTTAGTGCTAGCAGCCAACTTGACAGAGCTCCCAGACAGTGACGCTGAAATAGTACCAGGTGGGATATGAAACTCAATATCTAACACTTGCCTGGCACTAGTCAAAAATTTATAATGAAGCACCAAGGTTTAGGAAAAGAGGTGCTTTCTACCCTGCAAGCAGTCATGCTGCATTAGATTTGCACAAAGACCATCTCTGTAGCAACCTAGTTTCCATCTGCAGCAAAAGAAATATATGTGGTGCAGATGGTCTGCTCTGACTGAGAAACATGGGGCTTCATGCAGCAGTGAGTCAAGCTGACGAAAACAATGAATCTCAGGTTCACTCAATGCACAGTGATGGCTTCATTTAGCTAGCTCCCTTCAATCAGGATTCTTGAATTTGCTGTTACATGTATAATTTGTTTGGTAAGTCATTGCATGAGAAATATACAGGCATTTTGTTTTTCCATTATCTGTTATGTTGCTGCTTGTGGAGCTGTGCAGGGAAGAACTACCTGACCCATTCCTAATCACTGTCCAATGTGATTTACATTGGGTGATGACTGAATAAGACATGGGTTCATTCTAATCCGTTTGATTAGAGTATGCTGAAGCTCACATACAATGAAAGGACAAGGACTGGGGAGTAACAGCTGTGGAATTGTGCCCTGTCCATTAACTTGTAAAATAATGTTAAAACAGTGACAGGAGAATCAATCGCATTTGCTTCTTGCCCCTGCTGAAAAGCGAGTTTTTACAGCTGTGAATAGAGATAGCATAGATCTTCTCCAGCAACTTCTGTTTTTGTTTCTGATGAACAGCATCCGCAGTTGGTTTGGTTTTTATTTCGAGATAGCATTGGTCTGGTTCTGATAGTCTCCAGATGTGAACGGAGCTGCACACCCACTACCGACATTTACATTTACAGAATGAACATACAAACTTCAGGAGAGATAAGCAAAAAAAAAAACTGCTCAAGAATAGATGGCTGAAGAGGTGAATAAATCATCTCAGAGAAAAACAGCAAATGCTGGAAAAACTCAGCAGGTCTGGCAGCATCTGTGGAGAGAAAGCAGAATTATCAGTTTGGTTCCCATTGTCAGACGAACAAGTCGGTCATCAGCAAACTAGATCAGTTTCCTGTAGCAGCAATGTTCGTCCAATGTTCCAGAAAATGACCAGCAGGTTTTTGTGTATATTGTTCAATTGGACTCAATAGCAGATTAAGAGTTGTTTAAGAAAACAAATCTTTGACATGGAAAAGGAACTCAGGTCTCATTGAGGACAATTTTGTGAAGATGTAGATGTGCCACGACAGATCTAATGAGAGGATAAGATCAAGAATACAATTAGCAAGAAAGGAAAAGGTGGAAGCTTCAAGGTAAAGAAAGGCCATGTTACCTTATACTCACAAGAGACAGAAGGAAACCACATGTTCCATTTTAATAACCAGTAATTGGATGTATTTTGAATAAAATCTCATCCAAAGTGATCCCATAAAATAGCAGAAATTTTAGCCAAACAGTTTTAGCCAAACTGTCTCTCTGGTTACTTACTGGAAGGTTTAACTCCTATTTTAAAGAAGTTAGCAACCCTGTTATTACATGGAGCAATGAGATAGGATTTTTCTTAGCATTGCTTTTCAGCATCTATGTAGGCATGAGAAGAAATTAGATCATAGGTTCCCAAACTGTTTTGTTTTAGTTACTGCTTAACTTCAATTACTCAATGATTCAAATGTCTGCGGCTCCATCCAAGGATAAATAAGATTAAAATCTGCTGAGTTCAGAGAAGATTGTACTTTGTCCATGGTGTAGGAAGTTGCTGAATGTTTTGAGAGCCTGAGGTGGATTATTATAACAGATCATGGCATACAGGAAATGGAGCAGAAGAGAGGGCAAACTGATGGGAAACCCTGAGTTCATCAAAGGAAAGGGAGAGGATGAACCAGCTGGCATCATAAATTCTCATGTGAATCTAATGACATTATCTGGCAAACAAACTTTTAAAAGTCCTGCTTTTAATGAGCCTGGAACTTGGCAAACTATGACTTATGTACATAGACTGCTAACTCACTCCCAGATCTCATTTTGAGACAAGCTCTTGTGATAAAATGTTTCATATAAACATGCGTTCACAAAAAAAAGTCTTTACTCAGAAATAAAGATAAGAAAAATGGTTCTTTAAAGTCTGAGATTCTTGCTGTTTCCCACAGTCTATCAACATGGAAGCAGGTGGTGATGATTCAGCCAAAGCTATTTTCAGTCTGTCATCTACCACAGTTATTATAAAAACTTTATTTGAATTACTAGACAATTTAAAGTTGTGCTTAAAATGGCTACCTGGAGTATTTTAATATATTTGAATTGATTTATTCTGGTCATAAATATCTACGTACAGTGAAAAGCTTTGTTTCACTTGCAGTACAGGCAGATTTAATACAAATAAATTTTAATTCAACTTGATGGGTAATTCAATTTTTAGACTAAATCAACTTTGAATATAAGTAAACTGGATTGATTTTCTTTTACTTTGACTATTTAAGTCCTCCTGAGATAATAAAAAAAGTCCATACATATCACACCTTTCATGATCACCAAACACCTCAAAGCACTTTACAGTTGGTGAAGTATTATTGGTGTAAGTATTGTTACAATCCCTATAGAGACAGAAACCTTTTACAGTGATGTGAATTACACTTGACTGACTCAAAGGGCCACATGAAAATATTTTACATTGAAGGTTTCACAGTAAAAAAACACACTGAAAATGACACTAATCAGTAGGCAAGAAATAGTGGATTATAACGGGATCTTGACCAGATGGGCCAATGGGCTAAGGAGTGGCAGATGGAGTTTAATTTAGATAACTGGGAGGTGCTGCATTTTGGGAAAGCAAATCTTAGCAGGACTTATACATTTAATGTTAAGGTCCTAGGGAGTGTTGCTGAACAAGGAGACCTTGGAGTGCAGCTTCATAGTTCCTTGAAAGTGGAGTCACAGGTAGATAGGATAGTGAAGAAGGCGTTTGGTATGCTTTTGTTTATGGGTCAGAGTATTGAGTACAGGAGTTGGGAGGTTATGTTGCGACTGTACAGGACATTGGTTAGGCCACTGTTGGAATATTGCATGCAATTCTGGTCTCCTTCCTATCGGAAAGATGTTGTGAAACTTGAAAGGATTTAGAAAAGATGTACAAGGATATTGCCACGGTTGGGGGATTTGAACTATGGGGAGAGGCTGAACAGGCTGGGGCTGTTTTCCCTGGAGCATCGGAGGCCTTATATAGAGATTTATTAAATCATGAGGGGCATGGATAGTGTAAATAGACAAGGTCTTTTCCCTGGGGCGGGAGAGTCCAGAACTAGAAGGCATAGATTTAGGGTGAGGGGGGAAAGATATAAGGGGCAATATTTTCATGTAGAGGGTGGTACGTGTATGGAATGAGCTGCCAGAGGAAGTGGTGGAGGCTAGTACAATTACAACATTTAAAAGGCATCTGGATAGGTATATGAATAGGAAGGGTTTGGAGGGATATGGACCGGGTGCTGGCAGGTGGGACTAGATTGGGTTGGGATATCTAGTCAGCATGGACGAGTTGGACCGAAGGGTCTATTTCCATGCTGTGCATCTCTAAGAGAAATAATAGTGTCCAAACAGTGTCCCCTCCACAACTTGGTAACATGATCAAAAACCTATATTATACTGCACTCTTTGCAGATTGTAGTCATTACAGGAAACATTCCAAAGTTACTCATAGCTTCTGATGGACCCACTTTCCACACTTCACAGACTCAAACCAATTACCAACAGCAATCCCCTGCAGATGATTCCTTCTCCTTGCCTTCTCCAAGGATGAATCTTTCAGTCTTCTTAAATTTCTTTGGATTCTGTCTCTTTGACCAGAGAACATTCTCCTACCTGCATTCTTCCTGGTGACTAACAGACACGAGAGCATTCCCTGGCTGTTTCCAACATCTATGCTTTCTATATTCTGCTCCTTCCTCTTCTTCTGAGACCCTTCTTCTCTCTGTACCCAGGCTTTGTCTCTTGTGCTCCTCGGATGCTGCCTGACCTGCTGTGCTTTTCCAGTGCCACACCTGTCGAATTTCTCCTGCATCTGCACTCCTCACTTCCTCTTTTGAGAGTCAGTAAGTAAGCAATGTCCCTTTACATTTGGATGTTAAATTTGGTCCTTAGGTTTCAATAGGAATTTAGTCGGTTTCCTCTCCTGCCCAACTGTACAGCCCCTTCCCCCTGGCCATCCCCATGCTAACTAGATCTCTTTAGTTTATCTCTGTGCAGAGATAAATGGAGGTTACAAGCTCCACTTTACTTTTAATTAAAACAAGAGTTTAAAACACGACCATCTTGTAAAACCTCACATTTGTAACAGTGTGTCATAATGTAAGATCTCTGGAAGTCAATTTGCACACAGAAAGCACCCACAAAGTACAATACGGTGATGACTTGGTAATCTGTTTTTGTGAGTGTTTGGGGAATAAGGATTCCCTTGCTCTTTTCCAAAATGGTGCCATTCGATCTTTCACATCCACCTGAGCAGGCAGGTAAGTTTCAGTGAAAGGCCTCATCTGAAATGTGGTGTCTCTCTGAAAGTATCGCACTCTATCAGTGCTGCATTGGTGGGGTAGTCTTGAGTTTTGTGCTCAATGGTATGAACCTGGTTTGATTTGGGTCAGGTGGAATTAATACAGTTCTTGCATTATGAGGAGAGTATTTCATACCTACATAAAATGCACAAAAGTTTTGTTGTCTGATAGTTTTGTAACTAATGATCCATCGTCAAATAAATGTACCAATACTCAAAGTCTCTTTGACAAAGTAATCAGACTGGGCACTACTGTAAAAATGAGACAGTAAATCAAACAACTGCATTTACTGAATTTAAAACAAGAATTTTGTGCGAAGTATTTTATTGAGTCCCTCTTTGGTTAACATGCAGATTTATTAACTTAGTCTAAAAGTCAATGAGCTGAGTATTAAATTTGCGGTATTTGTTCTATAGCTTTTGTAAGTCTGCTAAAGTTGTAAAGTAGTAATGAAATATGCATTGACTAAAGTTAAGCCCCAATACTATCTAATTTGATAATTTGTCATTTAGAATTGCTACCTTATGTCATTTTCAGAACCACGATCATTCGTGCATGGCCTGTCGAATAATCTACCGATCAGACGAGCATCACCCTCCCATTCTACCTCCGAAGGCAGACCTGACTGTAGGACTGCACGGCCAATGGGCGAGCCAACGGTGTGAGGTCCGGCCGGAGGTGCTCTTCCTCACCCGGCACTTCATCTTCCATGACAACAACAACACCTGGGAAGGGCATTACTACCATTTCTCGGACCCTGTGTGCAAGCATCCAACATTCACCATCTACGCCAAGGGCCGTTACAGCCGAGGCATCCCTTCAACTAAAGTGATGGGAGGAACAGAGTTTGTGTTCAAAGGTAATATCAAAATGATTGATTAATAGTTCTAATTGTGACCCTTATTCAGTTATAGGAATCATTTCTTCTGTCCTTGAGCATCACATCCCCAAAACAGACTGCGCTTAGTTTCCACATTCATACTATTTGAAATAGCCATTAACTGTTCAACTCTTCAGCAATGTAGTTATAAAGATGTTAAACAGATGTAGATAAACCTTGCAGAGTGCACATCATATGCACTGCTTGTAAGTGGCACCATGTCTTCAATTGTCCTGCCCTAATTCTCCTGCCATGGGTCATCCACAAAGCACATTGAAGGGTAACAAGGTGGCTCAGTGGTTAGCACTACTGACTCACAGCTCCAGGGACCAGGGTTGATTCCAGCCTTAGATGACTGTCTGTGTAGAGTTTGTATGTTCTCTCTATGTCTTATGTGCGTTTCTGCCAGGTGTTTCAGTTTCCTCCCACAGTCCAGAGATGTGTGGATTGGCCATGGGAAATACAGGGATGGGTGGGTCTGAGCAGGAAGGTCAGTGCAAACACGAGCTAAATGGCCTCTTTCATATTGTAGGGATTCCATGATTCACATTGCCCTTCCCGCAGAAACTTAAAATGTTATTCAATTGTTTGTGATGTTAGCCAAAATATTTCTCTCATTTTCATGTGGTTTTATGAACAATGAAGAAAGTCTTTGAAGAAAATTTCAAACTGTTTCTCTGAACAATTCTGAAATATTTCACTGGGCTGCTTAATACATTTCCCTCGATTTTCTCTTTCTGGTCACTTAAAGATAGTCCTGAAATCACGCTTTCACCTTGAGCAAAGAGACTGTAAACATAACTTCATCTTATCCAATGGCTAACAACGCATTGTACCCGTGTCCAACAGCACAAGGCTGAAGATTGCAGCATGCCATAACAATGCTAACGTTGCATTGTGAATGGTTAAGCGTGCATGATCGGCATATAGAGGGGCTGCCAAAAATCTACTGTAGCTGGCATTCAATCTAACAGAGCAATAGAATGGCTGGCTTTTACTTTATCTCACAATGCAGGCATTTAGTTACTGGAAGCAAAATGTATTCATAGTTTGTGACATGTCCAAGTGGCCCTTTCCAGATGAATTCCTATTCTTACAATTCAAACCACTCCCAAACTTTATTATAATCCTGCTACTTAAAGTGTAAAATGATTTCACAAATGCTAAGATTATGTGCACAACATGGTCAACTCCACTACTTAACACTTTTGTTTTTCGACCGTAGCTTTAAATACTATATTTGAAATAGGCGCTGTGAACTGCATTATAAACGTTCCTGCTGGGGAG
Source organism: Chiloscyllium plagiosum (assembly GCF_004010195.1). NCBI lineage: Eukaryota > Metazoa > Chordata > Chondrichthyes > Orectolobiformes > Hemiscylliidae > Chiloscyllium > Chiloscyllium plagiosum. The sequence goes on from NC_057713.1 coordinate 15,278,237, forward strand.
GTTTGAATGTGGTGGGATGGGGCGATGCCCACTACAATTTCATCAGCAACTAAATCACCAGCTGATGGACAGCCCCTTTTCCCTGGCAGAATTGTCCCTGACCTTTCTCCCACATGCTTCACCAAATCCAGCTGCTACTCTTTAGGCTTGTTAAATTGTTTCATTCGGCGGCTTGTGAAAATTTACTGATCTGGTCTTTGAGTAAACAAGTATACATCTTGGAGCTGTGGAGAAGCCTTTTGCACTGGACAACAAAGAATATTCCTGCAAGTGATGAATTGTAGAATGTCTGTCTATATACGGTAGTAGAATGATTATCATGATGAGTATGTCACAGGGCTTCTTCATGGATCCAATTTGCCACATGTATACCCGTGCCAGTCAAAACAAAAATCACGGGAGGTGTGTACACAATGTTAGCTGTAAAATGTGTTGTTAAGCAGAGCTAAGCTATACTGCTAGACGTTGCTTTATTCCCCCATAGTTTGTCTATTAGTTCGAGAGTCCTTTGTGCACAGAGTAAATGTATGCATTTTCGTTCTTCAGTTTGTCATGGGATGTGGGCATCTTTGGTAAGACCAGCATCGGCTGCTCATCCTTAATTGAACTGAATGCTTGTTTGAAAATTGCAAGGCATTTAAGAGTCAACCACATTTCTGGGGTCTGGAGTCACATGGAGGCCGGCTAAGGATAGCAGATTTCCTTCCCTGAAGAATATTAATGAAACAGATCAGGTTTTATGACATTGGTTCCATTGTAACCATTAAGGCGAGCTTTATAACCAAGATATATTAATTAGAATTACGTTTATTGCACTTGTACTCAAGTACAGGGATACAAGGGTACAGTGAAAAGTATACAAAGTTACAATTCCTGGCACCATCTTGGGTACAGGTACAAAATTGCATGGTGGGATTTGAAACAATGCACCTGAACATTAGCCTAGACCTCAGGGATTGCTAGTCTAGTAACATTACCATTCTGCTTCAGCCTGTCTTGAATTCCTATGCGTATGCAATAAAATAATAGTAGAGGAAAACTAAAGTCACATTTAAAAGCATCGCGCTTCACTGGGTAAATTAATCTCTATTGTTGTAGTAAAGATAATTCTAACATCAAATGATATGAACTGTACCCTGGAACCTTCTGAGTCTGAAAGTAGAGGCCCGAAATGGGACATTTTCTAATTGTTGCAATCCCCTCCCTTTGGAATCAGAAAACACATTGAAACCTGCAAACCTTCTCAACATTAATAACGGTATCTGTTAATAACTCTTCACTGAGCAAATGTAGATGGTATACTTTTATTGACTGTTTTGTGTAATGTTCTCAAATTTCGTTCCAGTGAACCACATGAAGGTAACACCAATGGATGCTGCTACTGCATCTCTCTTGAATGTCTTCAATGGAAATGCATGTGGTGCTGAGGGTTCCTGGCATGTGGGAGTGGAGCAGGATGTCACTCACACCAACGGCTGTGTGGCTCTAGGGATACGCCTCCCTCACACAGAGTATGAACTCTTTAAAATGGAGCAAGATGCTAAAGGTCGATACTTGCTGTTCAATGGACAAAGACCTAGTGATGGATCCAGTCCGGACAGGCCAGAGAAGAGGGCTACATCTTATCAGGCCCCTTTAGTTCAATGTGCTGCAGCTACAGTGGGATTTGATGAATCAGTAGAAGATGGCAAACAAACCAGATCAACCAACAATGGATCCAAGATAAATGAGCACTCTGTTGTATTACTGTGTATTTGTGCATTGCATTCAATGATCAAGCATATCTTCAGCTAAGCACAAGCTCGTCTTCCTATGGTCTCTATGATGGAAAACTCTGACTAGGATTACTTTCTCCATGCAGACAGTTCATTTATTTGATGCACTTCAATGCTGAAGTACTGTTCCTCCATTTGAAGGCATCACTTTGATGGTTTTCCACATTGAACTCTCTCCAGTCAATTTCAGACATGGAACAAGTAGCATCTACTGCACAACCGTAATAGCACTTTATTACAGTAGAAGATTTTATCTGGCACGCACTGTAAAAATGTACATAGTTTGCCAAGTATATTCAAGCTAGTGTCATCTGTGGCATTCTCCTCCCAATGCCTATACGCTTCAGGTAACTCGAGAGGATATTTGTATTGGTAAATTGAACTAGTTTTTGTATATTTGAGTCAATTATTTCAATGTACAAGATCTGGAGTTGTAAAAATGAACTATTGGTAAAAGTTAGAAAGAAACTATTGTATTCCTTAAACAGGAACAGCAGTAAAACAAAATGGCATTAATTAAGGTAACAATTAAGAAAATACTGCTTTTACATTTTATTTTTCTTTACATTAATACAAGTCAATATTTGTATCATTTCTACAAATAATATTTCTGCTGTGGGTTAAGTGTGGCACTTGTTTATCAGTTACTTTGTTAAAAACTTAGGTGTAGGTGACATTATTTATATATCAAGCCACCAGATATTGTTTTTATAGTCTGGTTTTAACTTCTGGCATCATTAATTTTCTTACGATTTTTAGAAATCACATATTTTTGAGAAGTGCCTTTCGGCAATTATATAAGTAAATCATTATAATGTTGATTAACTCCTGTTTGATTTAAAAATTCTTGTCTATTTCACTGTTCTCTCTTTCTACAACATTTCAACAGAAATCACAAAAATGCTTCAGGTCAAATCAATGTGCCTGATGCTGTTCTTAAATTGCAAATGATATTTCATAATTACACCATTGAGAATATTATTGAAATCATATTTAATTTATGACAATTCATTGGAAAACCTTGTAATAATGACATAAGATAATAGTAAGCGGTGTGAGAGTAGACCATTCCGTCCATAAGACCAGAGACAGGAGTAAAGGAAGGCCATTCAGCCTATCACATCAGCTCTGCCATTCAAAGAGATCTGATAATTCTCAACTTCACTTTCCTGCCTTTTCCCCATAATCTTGATTCACTCCCTGATTAAAAATCTCTCTCTATCAGCCTTGAACATACTTGATGACCCAGCCTCTCAGCTCTGTGATAAATAATTCTATAGATTTACTACCCACTGAGAGAAGAAATTTCTCCCTTTCTCCGCCTTAAATGGGTGAGCTCTTATTCTGAGATTGTGGTCTAGATTTTCCTAGAAGGGGAAACAACCTTTACTTATCTACCCTGACAAGTCCCCTAAGAGGCTTGTATGTTTCAATAAGGGTGTCTCTCATTCCTCTCAACTCCTTTGAGTACAGGCCTAACCTACTCAACCTTTCATCATAAGACAGTTCCTCCCTACCTGGTATCAGCCTCGTGAACCTCCCCCAGACTGCCTCCAATGCTAGCATATCTCACCTGAGGTAAGGGGGCTCCTAACTGTTCACAGTATTCTAGGTATGGTCTGACCAGTGCCTTGTATAGTCTGAGCAAAACTTCCCAACTTTTCCATTTCATTCCCTTTGAATTGAAAGCAAACATTCCAATTGCTTTCCCTATTACCCTCTGAATTTGGATACTCGCTTTTTGTGATTCAGGTACAACAAGGCTACTCAAATCCGCCTGTTCCATAACTTTCTGTAGTCTATTTAAATTTAAATAATATTTAGCTTCTCTATAATTCCTGCTGAAATATGTAACTTCACATTCCCCATGTTACTTTGAGATTGTTTTACTATCCATTGTGATCATATCTTGTCTTACCCTACAGCTTCCTGCATTATCCCAAATCCCCATTCACTCAATGTCAAAACGTTTTCATATTTACAATGACCGAATACGATAGAAATTCACAGTTGTCATTTTAAAACTAAATGGCCAACTCTTTATTCCAAGATTATGATCCTTGATTCTGGACGCCAGAGTGAGGGAATCATCCTCTCAGAATTTACCCTGCCAAGCTCCTTAAGAATTTTGTGTGTCTTAATTTTTTTGATCCCCATTCTGCAGAAGGCAATCCCCTCAATGTCCTCATCCATTACTCTAGTAAAGCCTTACTTTACCTCAAATCCCTGGAGAGTTATCCCCAGCACTGCCTTGACAAACTCCTGAAAATCCTATGGCACCAGTGCAAGCATTCTCTTCCCCAGGCCAATATCCCCGGTGTTGAAGTACTAGTCATGTATAACTGACTGCAGTGGGCAGGCCACATTGTCCATGTGTCCAATAAGCAAGGCTCCCTAAGCAAGTGGTCAACTCAGAGCTCCACAGAAATAAGTGATTTCTTGGAGAGATGAGAAAATGCTACAAGAACACCCTGAAAATCTCCCTAAGCAAGGTGACATCCCCATCAATCTAGACATAGAATCCCTACATTGTGGAAGCAGGCTATTCAGTCAATCGAATTCACACCGTCCTCTGAAAAGCATTTCATCCAGAACCCCTTCATCTCCCATGGCTAATTTAGCTAGCCTGCACATCCCTGAACATTATGGGTAATTTAGCATGGCCAATCCACCTAAGCTACACATCTTTGGATTGTGGGAGGAAACCGGAGAACCCAGCAGAAACCCACGCAGACACGGGGAGAACGTGCAAACTCCACACAGACAGGCTCCCCGAGGCTAGATTTGAAACGGGGTACCTGGTGCTGAGGCAGCAGTGCTAACCACCGAGCCACCGTGCGGCCACACATGGGAATTGCTTGCCGTACAACACACAAATTGAAGAAGCATCAGCAAAGATACCAACCACTTTGAGCTTCACTGAGTGGAGCACGTGAAGACCAAATGCAAGTGACAGAAAGAGCGCGCACAATCCAAGGCATCCTACACAGCCGCCTCAAACACCACCTTTCCCAGAGACAGCAGAGTCTGTTACTCCACAGCCACCACAGAACCAAGCTCCTGAATTTGAATTCGAATTAGCTTTTATTGTCACATGCATCGAATGAGTGCAGTGAAAAGTTTGTATTGTCGCCACTTTGGTGCCATCTTATGTACAGGGTACCTAGGTACAGAATACTTAAGTATGTGTTACAGACTTGAAAGAATTACTAATAAAAGTTCAGCATAAGAATAAAGAATAAAGAAGTTTTCTTTTTATAAAGGACTCAATTTTTAGTCTTTTCACTAAGTCCATGCCAGCCTTCAGACCACCGGGGCCAAGTCTCTAAACCACGCTGGCTTCAAACCCTCCAGGTCTCACTTGGGTCCCCAAGAGCCTGGCCTCTGGACTTTGCTGCCTCCGTGCCAGCCTGGCCTGGGATTCGCTTGGACTTGCCAACCCAAATGCTGGAAGTAGAAGCACATCACCATCACTAAGGGACTGCCGGAGAAGACTAAAGATACTGCAAATCATTTGAAATTTTTTTTAAATCTTTTCAGCACAAAATTACAACAACACGTTCGATTAATTCTTGCTTCAGCTTTCAATATTCGAATGTAATTGCCAACTTGCAAAGCTGCATTAACAGTTTCAGCGTTATCCCATCGTAGTACCAACTCATCCATCAAAAGCCAAAAATGCTGAAAACACTCAGCAGGTCTGGCAGCCTTTGCGAAGGGAGTCTCAGGGTTAATGTTTCAGTTCGGGGAGACATTAGAGATGTGTGATAGGTTTTAATCGAGTGGAAGAGGGCAAAGGATGTTGCCGGGACTCAAGGGACTGAGTTATAGGGAGATGTTGGATAAACTGAGACTATTCTCTTTAAAGCATAGGAGACTGAGGGGGGATCTTACAGAGTCTCATCCAGTCACAGAGTTTCTGTCTTACCTTCGCTTTTAGCACAGACACAAAGCCAGGAAGCTTGTCTTGGTTGTCAGAAGATGAACATGTTGATGTACAGCACAGCACTGTGGTTATCTCAGCCCCAGCACCATGTGCCAGCAGTCTATGTAACAACAGCCTTTGTATATGCTTCAACCACACGGCCAGCTCACAAAAACAAAAGTGAGCAGTCTTCGATCAAGTCAAGATACCCTTCAGTTTGAGGCTGTCAGATAACCTGGATGTGAGGTACTGGAGAAATATTGATGGCAATTACCCTGACAGTGCCAGAAAGGTGATTGACCACCTTCCTATAGTGCTAGGTGTTCCTCCAGATGGCTGAGACCACACCAGGGTGGTAACCTCAGGCAAGCTCCTGTGCTGATCCTGGGAAGAGTGATAACCATCCTCTGGACCATCCAGGTCCCTGTCTGGAAAGTGGCGTGCCAGTTTTCCCTTCTCCACATGCCTAGGGAAAATATCAGGAACCGTGTCGGTAAGCTGTGGACTGGCAGTGATTGACCAGGAGCACAAATACCTTTTAAAGATGGTGCCAGTGCCAAGGAGCTGGCCCATCCCAGCTGTACAATGGGAGAATCCAGCTGGATTCAGAGAGAGCCAGGTTGGTAGTCAATGAAGTGGGTGTGACGTGAGAAAACTCATCAGGCCTGACCTTTCCTGACAGCCTTTCTTAAGTAACGGCGCCACATTAACCAACCTCCAGTCTTCTGGCACCTCACCCATGGCTGTCATGGCAGAATGCAGGAATTGGCAAGTCATATTGCAGCTTTATAGAATTTTACTTGGGCTACGGTTGGCATACGTTTGGCATTGTGTGTACAGTTCTGGTGATCACACTACCAGAAGGATGTGGAGGCTTTGGGGAGGGTACAGAAATGGTTTACCAAGATGTTTTCAGGTCTGGAAGGTATTAGGTATGAAGAGAGATTGATGGCATTTACCCTGACAGTGCCAGAAAGGTGATTGACCACCTTCCTATAGTGCTAGGTGTTCCTCCAGATGGCTGAGACCACACCAGGGTGGTAACCTCAGGCAAGCTCCTGTGCTGATCCTGGGAAGAGTGATAACCGTCCTCTGGACCATCCAGGTCCCTGTCTGGAAAGTGGCGTGCCTGAGGTTTATTTTCACTTGAACGTCAGAGGCCGAGAGGCTACTTATTGGAAGTTTACAAAACAATGAGAGGCGTGGATAGAATGGATAGTCAGAGTCTTTTCCACAGGGTAGAAATGTCAATTACTTGGGGACATAGGTTTAAGGTAAAAGGGAAAAGGTTTAAAGGAGATATGAGAGCAAGTTTTCTTTTTAACACAGAGGCTGGTAAGTGCCTGGAATGCACTGCCAACAGTGGTGGTGAAAGTGGATACAATAACAACACTTAAGAAGCATCTTTAGTGGTGTATGAACAGGCAGGGAATAGAGAGATACAGATTGTGCAGAGGCAGAAGGCTTTTAGTTTCGCAAAGCATCATGAATCAGCACAGCCTTGGTGGGCCGAAGGGCCTGTTCCTTTGCTGTACTGTTCTTTGTTTTTTATTATAAAATTACGAGAGGCATGGATTGGGTCATTTGATGGTGGAAATGTCAAATACAAGGGTAATAGGTCGAAAGGAAATGTGCGAGGCAAGTTTGTTTTGACGCAGAGGGTGGTAAGTGCTTGGTGGTTGGTAGAAGCAGAAACAACAGCAAAGTTTGACAGACATTCACACAGACACACCAACAGGCAGAGATTAGAGGTTTGCAGACATGTTCCTATGCTGCTCCATTCTATCTTACAGAAACTTGTGCAAATCTAGGGAATTTTGGAAAATTGAAACATAAACATCAACCATCTCACTTTTTAAAGCCACTTGTGAAGACCTGAGGATGAAATCCATTAGAACCTTGGATCTTGTCAGTCTACAGCGCCAATGATTTGTTCAGTATTAGTCTCAGACCCCGCCTCCGCCCCTCCCCCTTCCCTCACTCTAGCTGGATGTAAAGTTCAATCATTTTATGATCACTGATACCTAGGGTACCTTTGCTATGTGGTCATTAATTAAACCTTTCTCACTGCATAATACCTGGTGATACTACTGCAAGGTAGTAATCCAGAAGTGAAGGCTAGTGTTTTCTGGATCTGGGTTTGGAATTCACTAGAAATCTGGAATAGAAAGATGTAATCCTTACCTAGTCTGGCCTCCATGTGACTTCAGGCCCACAGCAATATGATTGACTCTTTAACTATCGTCAGGGCAGTTAGTGATGGTCAATAAATGCTCACCTAACCCATGATGCCCACATCCTATGTATCAATTTTAAGACAAGATCTAGTCTTTTTTCCAGAATGGACCTCTAGAAACTGTTCCAAAAACATTTGCTAAACTCTTTATTTGGACTCTCTTTGTCCTTCGTGTTTTTCCCAGGTAAGGAAGACTGCACTTTCCAAATAAATGCAACCGAGACCAAAAGTCTGACGAATGAAATATAGTCCTTACAGGAAGCAGAATCTGAGGAGTGTCATCAAGGTACAAAGAACAAAGACCAAAGAAAATTTACAGCCCAGGAACAGGCTCTTCGGCCCTCCAAGCCTGAGCCGATCCAAATCCACTGTCTAAACCTGTCACCCAATTCCTAAGCATCTGTATCCCTCTGCTCCTCACCTACTCATGCATCTGTCCAGACCCACCTTAACTGAATCTACTGTGCCTGCCTCTACTACCTCTGTTGACAATGCATTCTAGGCACCTACCACCCTTTCTGTAAAGTACTTTCCACGTGTATCCCCCTTAAACATTTCACCTCTCACCTTGAACGTGCAACCTCTTGTTACTGAATCTCTCACCCTGGGAAAAAGCTTATCTCTATCTACCCTGTCTTTACCCTTCATGATTTTGTAAACCTCAATCAGGTTCCCCCTCAATCTCCTTTTTTCTAATGAAATCAATCCTAACCTACTCAACCTCTCGTCATATGTAGCAGACTTATGGCGAAGATTAATTGTTTGCTTATTCCTCATCCACCACCACCTCCCCCCTTAAAAAAAAAGTGACAGAAAAGTCAAGGAATACTTTGGAAGAACTGGAGATACATTCTGTGAAGTCAAGAAGTTTGAAAGGAAAATCCATGATATCGTCCAGCTCACAGTGAGAGTAGGAAATGGCAGTAATACAGTCATCGAAGAGAGGAGGGAGGGAACTTGGACCCTGTATCTTATATCTTTCCTTCAGGCTTTTGTTTAAATCAACTTGTGCAGAGATATTATTACACACCTCAGGAGCAGGTGGGAAATGAAACTGGGCCTCTCAGTTCTGGGGTATGGACACTACACTGCATCACAAGAAAGCCCTTCCTTGCATCTTATTCAAGGAAAGAATATCCAGGGCCTAGGTACTACCCAATATGGCAATACCTTTTCTTTGGGAGAAGGCATATAATTTCCCCTCAGCTTTCTCAGTCTTTAGAAATAACACAAGCTCCTTTGAGTTACCCTGAATGAATCTGACTTTGTAAGATCACAGCCTGCCTTCATGCTGAAGCGAAGGGAAAACAATCATGTGGTTGAAATGCTGTTAAGATAATGGAATTCCTTTTCTTTGGACTAAAAACAAAGCAAACAAATTCTGATTACAGTACGGAATGTATGTTTAGAATAAAGCAAAGTACAGATGATGAAGCCTAAGACTATTGTTAAAAATCACACAACACCAGGTTATAGTCCAACAGGTTTATTTGGAAGCACTAGGTTTTGGAGCGCTGCTCCTTCATCAGATGGTTCATCACAACTACCTGATGAAGGAGCAGCGCTCAGAAAGCTAGTGCTTCCAAATAAACCTGTTGGACTATAACCTGGTGTTGTGTGATTTTTAAACTGTGTACACCCCAGTCCAAAACCAGCACCTCCAAATTAAGACTATTGTGGTCTTGGCCCTGTTAACACTGAGGACTGCTACCCTGGAATACAGTTAACAGAACTAAACAATGTTAACTTCATGTTTGGCATTTTATGATCAATTACCTTTACGAAGCAAAAGAAACAACGTTGCTTTTCTTCTTGGAATATTGTTTGAAGCATTGCATTGCCTAGTATTAGATCCTGTGTTGGGAGAGCATTTTGGAGATAGTGACCACAACTGCCTCACATTCTACATAGCTATGGAGAAGGAGAGGATTAGGCAAAATGGGAGGATATTTAATTGGGAAGAGGAAACTATGATGCGATTAGACATGAGTTAGGAAGCATGGATTGGGAGCAATTGTTCCATGGTAAAGGCACTATAGACATGTGGAGACTGTTTAAGGGAACAGTTATTGAGAGTGATGAATAAATATGTCCCTCTGAGACAGGCAAGAAGGGGTAAGATAAAGGAACCTTGGATGACAAGAGCAGTGGAGCTTCTCATCAAAAGGAA
>NC_057713.1:15290300-15333949 GCF_004010195.1 Chiloscyllium plagiosum
TTAGGAGGAAAGTATAAAGGAGACATCAGAGGTTGGTTCTTTACACAGAGAGTTGTGAGAGCATGGAATGCGTTGCCAGCAGCAGTTGTGGAAGCAAGGTCATTGGGGACATTTAAGAGACTACTGGACATGCATATGGTCACAGAAATTTGAGGGTGCATACATGAGGATCAGTGGTCGGCACAAGGGCCTGTTCTGTGCTGTACTGTTCTATGTTCTAATGGTTTGAAGAAAACTGGGACAGTGGAAAAGATAAATATTTACAAAAAATATCATGTATGTCCATGTAAACCGCCCCACCCCACACATACGGTGGATTGACTAATATATCCTAGTTAATTTTCACCATCTGCACAAAGCAGGGGAGGTAACTTTGTGAGGTAGTGTAAAATAGGGGAAACAAAAATACTTGACATCTGTCCTGATTTTTATTTCTGTTAACTATAATGCAAATAAAGGTTGGAAGCATATAGAGTCTAGCTGGTCACTATTGTCCATTTTTCACAAGCTCAGCAGAGGAGCAGAGGCTAACTGATCTGTGATGAGCAAACTCAATTCCGTCCCCACTTTGTGTCCATACAGGATATCTTTACATTTGTAGTAATAGTCAGATTAATAATTCTGATAGAAACTGCTAATGTAATGTCAGATCACATCCTCCTGTGAAGTTCAGAAGACAAGGTACAATCCAATTAAAAAGAAAGAACTTTTAATTATATAACACCTTTTATGACTGAGAAAATCTCAAAGCACTTTGAAGACAGTGAATTACTTTTGCAGTGCAGTCACTGTTATAGTAAAATTAGTAAGCAAATTGTAAGCAGCAAACTGCTCTGGTCAGATAATCTATGATGATATTGTTGGTGGAATCGTCAATATTGACCAAGAAACAAGGAGACCAAGACACTCTTGTTCCAAAATAATGCTACGGAACCTTTACATCCATCCAAGAGGGAAGGTGAAACTTTGGTTTTCAGTCGTAATTGACAGGCAGCACCACTGTCAGTGCAATACTCCCCTCAAACTGCAGTGAGGTGATCAAGTACAGGAAGCAGGGCTTGACTCAGGTGAAAGTCTCACTTATTGAACAAAGACTGATAACTTAAACACAGCCTGAGAAGATTGACTTTAACAGTCTCCACTTCAAATAAGGTCACAGGAGTTTATACTGGAAAAATGTAACAGGAGATGTACATAGAGCTAAGATTGATTAATTAAGTAATCACAATCACCTACAGTATGGATCAAGAGCAAATGCAGTCTCTGGGTTTCAGAGGCCAGAGAACACTTAGACTAGACACAATCCAGCCCTTATTTTAAAGTCATTCATTTGCACTTACCTTTACATTTTCATTGTAAATTCTTCGCGTGAAGATTTTTAATGGAAAAATGCCCATGAAAACATATTACACTGTAATTATACTTGTCTGGCAGTTTAATTGCATCATTTAGCTACATTTTCGAATTATTCATTAGTGGTTGGAAGGGGGACTAAGGAAAAGCATTGAGCAAAGGCAGTAACAAATGGGGAATAAATGAGCAGGATATCAAAGCAGGGTGATGCTGTACACTTGCTGGTTTTCTGACAGTTCCACGATGGATCAAACAGGTTAGTCGGGAAAGCTCTAAGACAAGGTACGTTGGGATACAAAATCAGACTGAAAGTTCAAATAATCACATCTATTAAAAAATCATGATGCCCCCCCAATTGCTTCCAATAAGAATTTCATTTCTGACAGAATGAGACAGGAATGAACAGGAACGATTTCAATTTTAACTAATTTCAAAATAAGTAACATTAGCCTTACAGCCTTTCATAATACAAGTCAAACAATTTACTTATTTTAAAAAGTTCTCTTGGGTATACATCATCAGTAGAGGTACAGTGAGTCACATGATAAAGCTGTAGCAGTCAACATAATAAAGTATAATGCAGTTTAGGTAGAAATCCATGCATCACCAAGAAAAATTACAAACAAACTAACTTGCAATATGAAAATTCTTGAATTGCTATTTAGTTTCAACTGGAACAATCCACTCTCAATATAAACCTGCTAAAGTACATTAGACTGAGAACCTGAGTCCACATGGGTAATAAAACTCTCCTGCAATTTGTCTTGTGTAGTGAGCATCTGTTAAAAATGTACACCCATTCCCAGGTTTCCCACTCTCCTGACTTGGTAATATATCACCGTTCATTCATTGTCACTGGATCAAACATCTGGAGCTCTGTCCCTAACGTCATTGTGAGCTTACCCATAGCACAAGACCTGCAGAAGTTCAAGATGATAGCTCACCACCTCTTTCACAAGAGGAACTCAGCATAGCCAATAAATGCTGGTCCAAGCCGGGGGGGGAGATTCCTTTTCCCATTAAAAAAATTCAGTAGACAGCACTGATTAAACAGTCATAAATCTTAATCAACCGTCTTTCACACAAGATTTGTTTCCTTATTTGAGATAATTTTGCAGTAAATCCACAATTAAAACAGTGACTAGAATGGCAATTCAGCCAGTGACACCCACATCCCATGAGGGAATAAAAAAAGGTCAGACGTCAATGATGCTCCTGGAACCCAATAACCAGCTGGAATATAAATTAGAATCTAGACTTCGGCCTATTAGCTTCCCCCTGTCTACACACCAAAAAGGGAAGGGAAAAAATAAGCACTACCGCACTTAGGTGGTAGTGTGGGGGTTAAAAAAAAAGAAAAAAAAAATAAACAGGAGAATTTGAGGTTTGTCCTCATAAGAAAAAAAAACAGGAGAATTTGAGTTTCGTCCTCATGTCCCTGTAAACTGTTTGAACGGTAGGGTTTGGGGCCTGGCTTTGCTGCTCCTCTCCCTTGTAAAATTGCTGTCTCTTGTATGCAGCTGTAAATGTAACTGTTTGTTGTAAACTGTTTTTGTAATTTGTTTAATAAAATATAAAATAAACAAAAAGGGAAGGGGAAGAGGTGATGGTGGTGTAGGGGTAATATCACTGAGTTAGTAATCCAGAAACCTAGGTTAATTTTCTGGGGAGTGAGGTTCAAGTCCCACCATGACAGCTACTGGAATGCAAACATAATTAATAAAATTGTGTATTAGGCTCATTACATTAAGTCTAACATCAATTGCCATAAAGGGAAAACCTGTGTGTTTCATTCAAGTCCTTTCGGGAAAGAAATCCAGTCTGGCCAGCAGGTGACTCCAGGTGCACAATAGTGATTAACTCTGAACTAACTTCTGAAATGACTTTAAAAGCCTTTCAGTTCAGGAGCAATTAGAGATGGCAGAAAATGCTGGCTTTGCCAGGAAACCCATATCCCACGAAGGTTTAAGACAAAAATAACCTGGTTCTTTAAAAAGAATCACATTCTTCTTTTATTTTAAATATCCTCTGCCCTCCATCCCAAATCCTTCGGTTCTCTACCCTTCTCCTGATGTCCAGGGGCCCTTAAACTCGGTATCAGAATAAAGCTTAGCATGGGAGGTGGCCATTTGACATCCACTGCCCGTGGTAGCTCACTAATAGACCTATCCAATTAAACTCTGGTCCTTCCCCATCGCCCTGTTCTGTTAACAAACAAAGCGTGTGTTGTCTTCTGGAAATATTTTTCAGGCCCTCTGACCCCTTCTACCTGAAGAGATCAAAATTCAACACAATATTCTCGACACTGTCAAAACAAAGCCTAATACAATGAGGAAATGTACTTTCAGTTTTACCTAATCCTTCCGTTCCACACCCCATTCACTGCAGCATCATGACAGCTGGTTACGAAGTGCTAGTGGCTCATGAGCAAACACTTCAGCTCTTTTGGCCACTCAGAAAACTGACACCACACACTGTGGACATCTAGAATGGGTTCAACCCAGTTCCATGTTTTCTGTAAGGCTTCTTTTACTGAACTGGCTACAAGATGGCAGTCACCCAATCATAGAGTCATACAGCATGGAAACAGACCCTTCAGTCCAATTCAACTGTGTAAACCAGGTAACCTAAACTGAACTAGTCCCATTTGCTAACATTTAGCCCATATCCATCTAAACTGAAAATGTGTTGCTGGAAAAGCGCAGCAGGTCAGACAGCATCCAAGGAACAGGAGAATCGACGTTTCGGGCATAAGCTCTTCATTATGTCCGAAATGTCGATTCTCCTGTCCCTTGGATGCTGCCTGACCTGCTGCGCTTTTCCAGCAACACATTTTCAGCTCTGATCTCCAGCATTTGCAGTCCTCACTTTCTCCTCCCATATCCGTCTAAACCCTTCTTACTCATATACTCATTCTGATAGCTTTTTTAAGTGTTATGATGAAGAGGTGCTGGTGTTGGAGTAGGGTGTACACAGTTAAAAATCACACAACAACAGGTTATAGTCCAACAGGTTTATTTGGAAGCACTAGCTCTCGGATCACTGCTCCTTCATTAGGTGGTTGATGAAGAACCACCTGATGAAGGAGCAGTGCTCCAAAAGCTAGTGCTTCCAAATAAACCTGTTGGACTATAACCTGGTGTTGTGAGATTTTAACTTTTAAATGTTGTAATTGTACCAGTCTCCATCACTTCCTCTGGTAGCTCATTCCATACACACACCACCATCTGTGTGATAAAATTGCCCCTCAGGTCCTTTCCCCTCTCACCTTAAACCTATGCCCTCTAGTTTTGGACTCCCCCACCCTGAGAAAAAGATTAGATTAGATTAGATTACAGTGTGGAAACAGGCCCTTCGGCCCAACAAGTCCACACCGACCTGCCGAAGCGAAACCCACCCATACCCCTACATTTACCCCTTACCTAACACTACGGGCAATTTAGTATGGCCAATTCACCTGACCTGCACATCTTTGGATGGTGGGAGGAAACCGGAGCACCCGGAGGAAACCCACGCAGACACGGGGAGAACATGCAAACTCCACACAGTCAGTCGCCTGAGGCGGGAATTGAACCCGGGTCTCTGGCACTGTGAGGCAGCAGTGCTAACCACTGTGCCACCGTGCCGCCCGAACCACTGTGCCACCGTGCCGCCCTAATTTGTGCATCTCATGATTTTATGGACCTCTGAAAAGGTCACCCCCTCAACTTCTGATGCCCCGGGGAAGAAAAAGTCCCAGCTTAATCTGACCTCCCTATACCTCAAACGGCATGTGTGTGGTGATGCTGATCCTTTAACAAGGTTATGTTGTCCTTGCTTTTTTTTTTCAGGAGGGTGTAAAAACACAGGTTCCATAAAGTCTTGGGTTGGATGGGTTTTACTTCGATTACTTTACTTACTTACAGTGTGGAAACAGGCCCTTTGGCCCAACAAGTCCACACCGACCCTCCGAAGAGCAACCCACCCAGACCCATTCCCCGACATTTATACTTCACCTAACACTACAGGCAATTTAACATGGCCAATTCACCTAACTTGCACATTTTTTTGGACTATGGGAGGAAACCAGAGCACCCAGAGTAAACCCACGCAGACACAGGGAGAATGTGCAAACTCCACACAGACAGTTGCCTGAAGTGGGAATTGAACCCAGGTCTCTGGCGCTGTGAGGCAGCAGTGCTAACCACTGTGCCACCGTGCCACCCACCGTTTTAGGGCCAGTTGGATTATAGCTAACAAATGCTGCCTCAGACAATAGGCTTTCAAGTTTAAAAAAACTTGTTCAATGAAAGGAGAGAGACGAGCTCCCCAGCTCAGCTTTTCTCTTGTTTGGTTTGTTTTTTGGCAATCTGGCTGTTCACTGAAAGCAGTCAAGCAGTTTTGAGGCTGCTAATCAAAGAAACAGCTACATGGAAGAGGATAGTCCATGCTGCCTTCTCTCTCCTGTAAAACCGTGTGTTTGAGTTTACCTTTTTTTGCCAAGGGGTGCTAATGGGGGGTTGTTGCAGGAATTTGGATCAGCGTCATTAGGTTGGGATAATCTGTTGGGTTTTCGGATAGTTTGTTATTCGGTATTCTGTTCTCTTTTGTCCGTGTTTCATTCGTTAATCTTGTAAGTAAATTCTGTTTTGTTTGAAACTAAGCGGTTTGACCAGCTGCATCTCTCCTAGAATATCCACATAATGCCTGCTTAAAACAACTAGCAAAATTAGGCTCTGGGCTACTTTACTGAAATGTTTTGAAGGGGTCTGGCTTGGTCCAAAACATGTGACTATGCCAAACCTCCAACATGGCAGACAGGTTGCCACGGTTTCCCAGTCAGGAAATTAGTCACCTTTCTCAGCCACCAGTTAATTGGGAGGTGCTAAATTAAGGCCCTCAAATGACCATTAATGGACCACGACAGGGTCTTCCTGCTGACAAGTCGGCAACGTACCTATTCCCCCACTAGCACTTACTTGCTGGGCTGGTGAGGAGAACAGTTTTACTCCCCCCATTATTACCCCTTCTCACCATCTCCAGGATAGGGTAAATCATGCCTACAAAGCAGTCCATTGTACACATTGCTGGTGAGGCACTGTATAAACAATTAACCAGTTTTCAATCTCACTGCTGAGCCACCCTCTCAACAAACCATTGATTTGGAAAAAAAATCAATAAGTAATTTAACCATGAATAATTAATAGTGTAACAATTTTTTTTTACTTTTTATGGCATTAAAAATCAAAGTAAGATACAACTTCAAAAAATTTTAATTTGAACTTTAATTTTTCAGAATTTTATTTGGTGTTTTCAGAGGTCAGTGCATACATTTGATTTCTCGTCTCCAGTGTTTTACTCTTAGTTATTCACTTCGAATTGTTTCAGGAATGTTAGGTAAATTACCACGTCTCATTTCAAGTTTTAGGAATCCATTATTTTGTGTGTCTCTCTCTCCTCCTGCTGCCTCCCTCTACAATCAGCGATCCAGCTGAGGCAGATCCTATTAGACTAATAGAAGATTGCAGCCACTTACATGTAAAAGTCCAAGTAGATACTGTCAAATAAATCCAGGCCTCTGAGCTATAGAGATCTGTAATTCTTATCTTAATTAAATATTCTCATCATCTTCATTTCTGCTGTTAATAGTATTTCAAGCTTGAACTATGGGTTATTAAATGGTAATGGTTTAAAAAAAGAGAGCTGGATTCCTTGGTGATGAAGTCATGGTTCAGATTAGGAAAATTGCTATAGTGATCAGCTAAGACAGCTGTAGAGCAGTGTTGGTAATCTGTAATGAATATAAAACTGACTCGGATGGTCGAGATTTGTTACTTTTGTGCAAATGGCTATTGGCGTTAGGTCAATTGATGGATTAATTTATTTTTGTCACATGTACCAAGATACAGTGAAAAATGTTGTTTTTCAGGCTCTACAGTCAGATCGCACCATGCAAGGTGCGTCAGAATAACAGAACACAATAAAGCAGTACGGCTACAGAGAAGATGCAGAGACAGAGAGAAATGAGAGTTAGCATTTGAGAGGTCCATTCTAAAGTCTGATTACAGCGGGGATGAAGCAATTCTGGAATCTGTTCATATAAAAATTTGAATATGCATATCTTCTATCCAACAGAAGAGGATGGAAGAGAGTATAAGCAGGATGTGAGCGGTCTTTGATTATGTTGGCTGTTTTCCCAAGGCAGTGGGAAGTACAGATAGTGTCAATGGATGGAAGGCTGGGTTGCGTTATGGACTAGGCTGTGTTCATGATTCTGTAGTTTCTTGCTGTCTTTGGTAGAGCAGTTGCCATACCATGCTGTGATGTATCCCGATAGGATGTTTTCTATGGTACATCTGTAAAAATTGGTAAGAGTCCTTATGGACGTGCTAAATTTCCTTAGCCTGCTGCAGACGTAGAGCTGCAGAGTAAAGTTGTCCTTTCTTGATCATTGCATCGATGTGCGTGGACCATGGCAGATTGTTGGTGATCATCACTCCCAGGAACTTGACACTCTCGACCATCTCCAGCTCAGCCCGAGTGATGCAGACAGGGGCATGGCCTCCACTCCACTTCCTGAAGTCAATGACCAGCACCTTCATTTTGCTGATGCCAAGAGAAAGATTGTTGTCTTTACACCATGCTGCTAAGTACTCAATCTCTTTCCTGTATTCTGTCTCATCATTGAGATCTGCCCTACAGCGGCAGGGCCATCAGCAAACCTGTAACTGGAGTTGGGATGGAATTTGGCCACACAGTTATGAGTGTATAAGGAATGTAGTGGGAGGCTGAGTACACAGGCTTATGAGGCGTTGAGAATTATGGTGACGGAGATACTGTTACTTATTCTTACCGAGTCTGAGTCAGCATGTCAAGGATCCAGTTACAGAGGGGGGAGCTGAAACCTGGAGGTGAGTTTAGTGATAAGTATTGAAGGCAGAATGTAGTCAATAACATGGAAGAACTGAAACCAACATGGTCATTCTAAAAGACGAGAGACTTAACAAATAATCCAGGTCTTTTTCAATATATAAATTTCAGTTACATCACACTGTAAACTTTTGCTATAAATTCTGTGTCTTACGATCTTATACTCCATAACCACCTGATGAAGGAGCAGCGTTCCAAAAGCTAATGCTTCCAAATAAACCTGTTGGACTATAACCTGCCGGTGTGCTTTTTAACTTTGTAGTCAATAAGCAGGAGTCTGCCATGGTATCTTTATTATCCAGATGTTCCAAGGATGAGTGTAATGCCAGAGAGATGGCATCTACTGTGGACCTGTTGCACCATTTGGCAAATTGCAAAGGATCAACACAATTTGGGAGACTGGAGTTAATGTGAGCCATGACTAACATCTCGGGTATACTTCCAAATAAACCTGTTGGACTATAATCTTGTATTGTGAGATTTTTAACTAACTTCTCAAAGGTCAAGGAACATAAGGTCAGAGTCACCAGTGGTAGTCACTGAAACACGATTTTCTTTGGTCGCAGGATGATGGTAGTTTTCTTGAAGCAGGTGGGACTTCAGATCTTCGTAAGGAGAGGTTAAAGATGTGAGTGAATACTCCCACCAGCTGATCCACACAGGATCTGAGTACACAGCTGGGGTCCCCATCCGGGCTGGTCACATTCTCAAGAAGCCAATCTGACACTGCAGCAGTGACCGTGAGTACAGGTGTAACCGAGGCTGTTGGGATAAGTGACATAATTTCACTGACCTTCTGCTCAGTGAGTGTAGAATACATTCAGCTCATTGGGTCAAGATGTACTGTTGCCCGCGATTCAGTTTGACTTAGCTTTGTAGCTCAATATATTGTGTAAGCCTTGCCACAAACAACAGGTGTCTGCGTGGTTGGTCTGAGTCTCAAGCTTAGTTTGGTATTGTGTCTTGGCATCTCTGATGGCATTTTAAAGATCGTACCTGTATTTCCTGTATAGGTCAGGGTTAATTGACTTGTACATCTCAGACCTGGACACCAGTAGGAAGTGGGTCTCCCGGTTCATCCATGAGTAATTTTAATTGCTAATTTTAAGCCTGAGATTGCTGGATTTTTGTTAACCAAACAGGTGAAATAATAAGACCACAGATCAAACATCTTCAGGAAAGTCTTGAGAGGCTAAATTGCATTAATTAATATACCCATTCTTTGCTGTCAATATTTTTAGATCAGCCAATACCCATTTTTACCCCTTATGTCACCATTTCTTCAGATTTAGAAATGCTAATTTGTTAATTGCTTCAGCTAAATGATGAACATTTGGAAGATTTTATCATTTTAACCGAGAGGGCCAAATCAATGTTTAGGAAAACTACAATACTGTGTTGTCATGCATAAACAATTGGGAAATATTCATGAGAAGCAAGGAACTTATCAGTGCATCAAAAGATAGCTCAGAAAAGACCAGAACCAGTAAGACAACCTTTCTACTCTTCATGTCACATTACTTCAGGTCAGCTCTGACGAAGAGTCATTTAGACTCAAAACATTTGCTTGTTCTCTCTCCGTGGTTGCTGCCTGACCTGACATTTCCAGCATTTGTTGTTTTCAGTGGAGATTCCAGCATTGGTAGTAATTGGCTCCTAAACCTTTGTTCTCATACAGTTTGTGCCATTTTGCTTCCTGTGACCACACATTGGAATTTCTTTCTTGAATATAAAAGTATCAACTGAACAATATATTACTCAGGAATGTGTAATTCCTAACTATAAACATTTAGTCATTTAAGAAAAACATATGATTAACTATTGAAAATTTCTCAAGTATGCCAAAGTATTTACTTTAATAAAAAAATGGCAAAACCAATCTCACTAGTTCACCAACAATGAATCAACATCATTTAATTTAGTCTTAAGCATATAATGTGCTGAATTAAGCATAATTTTAGTGCAAAAGATTAGCTGTTTACAGTTTATTATTACACTCAATTTTGGACAGGAAAGATAAATTATTTGTGTTAATCTTCTCAATGGTTTACAGTGATGGCAAATTAATGAGATAGGAAATAAAGCAAAGAACTGCAAATGCTAGAAATCTGGGCAAAAAAAATCAGAAATTGTTAGAGAAACTCTAGGTCAGGTAGCACCTATGGAGAGAAAGCAGAGAGAACGTCAAGTTCAGAGATTCTTCATCAGATCAAAAAGATAGAAAGAGCAGGACACGCTGTTTCTGAACTGGCCACAAGATGGCACCTAAGAGCAAATCAGCTTGTGACTTTGGGACTTCCCTGTCTCTGAGCAGCACCTTCAGAAACGTTTGAACCTCTAGCTTGTTGCAAGAACTAAAACTGCTGCAGTTTGCTACGTACACATCAGCATCTCAGATTTGAAATTATGTCTTAGCTCAGAGCGAAAATTGCTGTTGTAAATCTTTTCATGCACTTAAGTAATCTCACAAGATCGCCAAGGCTGAGTACAGGAGAGTAGTTATTCACCTTAACCATCAGTTGGATTTCCATTATGGCAATTGGCAAACCTAAATTCTTTGAACATATAAAAATTGGGACTAAAAAGCTTGTTTCCATACAAAAGAATCGGATTGTTCAGAAAACTCACTTTGTTCACAGAAGTCCTTTAGCTGCTGAAACCTACTGACCCGATTTTCCAGTCCGGCCTCGACTGTCCCTGAAATGACTTGAGTCTGTGGTGCTGGAAAAGCATATCCGAGGAGCAGGAGAATCGATGGTTCGGGCAGAAGCTGTTCATCAGGAATGAAGCCCTGAAATGACCCAGTTCTATCAAATTACAACCCTCCCGACAGGCAGTTGTTTGTGATCTTAGATTTCTCAGGAGCAATTAGGGATGGGTGATAAATACTAACTTTGACTGTACCTCCAACATCCTGAGAATGGCAGCAAAGATATGGGTTGGAGATTGTTGGAAGTGAGCATGATCCTAACAGGTACAATCAGAGCAGACTGGGTTGTCAATAGATTAATCTTGCAATATTATATACTTTCCCAAATTTAAACTGCTGCTCTCCAATTCAGATACAGAAGTTTGAGACTGAGTAAATCTTCCTACCATCTGGAAAACAATTCAACAATTTTCTGGGAAGACCAAATGTCATCAGTAAATAGCTTGTGGATGCAGATGTTATTCAACTGTGTTGTTATAGGCAAGGTTGAAAAAGAAAACACAGAAGAATAACTACCTGCAAATTGCAACCCAATTCATACCTTCATAGTGTTGCAAATAAATGTGGACTGAGGTCTTATTGGGTAATCTGGCTTGTTTATTCTATTTTGGACGCACATTTCAAAGAGTCTACTATCTAGATGCCTTCTCCAGGTCCTGCAAGATTTTGATCTTTTTAGTCACCTTAACATTTTTAGACAAATTCTACAGGACTGAAGCAAGGAAACATAAGACAGTTATCTCAAACATACTAATTGTAAGTTCACATTTTTAATCCATCAAGAGCTTTCCCAAATTATATAACATAGAACTTTGGCACAATCAGGCCATTCAGCCTGATCCGCCACTCACGATGATCATGGCTGCTCTTCTTGTGCCTATCTTCTTTTCCACCTATCCACCCCACCACCCCACCCCCTCTGACCTATCACCTTCATCCCCTTCCCCACTCACCTATTGTATTTTCTTCCCACCTCCACCCTCCTCTCATTTATCTCTCCACCCTGCAGGCTTTCTGCCTGTATTCCTGATGAAAGGCTTTTGCCCGCAACATCGATTTTACTGCTCCTCGGATGCTGACTGAACCGCTGCGCTTTTCCAGCACCACTCTAATCTAGAATCTGGTTTCCAGCATCTGCAGTCATTGTTTTCACCTAGCTTTTCTTGTGACCTCAAGTCCACTTTCCCGTCTTTCGCCATGGCTCCCGACTCACTTGTCAATCAAAAATCTAACTCAGCCTTGAACAGATGCAAAGACCCTGCTTCTATATAATTCCATATACTGAAAAACCACTCACAAAAGACAAATTCTGGAGACCTCTTGTTCAGAAAGTGTCCCACCAGAGGAAACACCTTCCCAATGTCTGCCTAATCAAGTTCCCTCAGGATCCTTTAAATTTCAATAAAATCACTTCTCATTCTTCTCAGTTGAAACCCGTATACCTACAATCTGTTCAACTTTGCTTCCGAAAATAAACCCTTCGTGGATAGCACTGTGGCTCAGCACCAGGGACCTGGATTCAATTCCTGCCTCGGGCAACTGTCTGTGGAGTTTGCACATTCTCCCCGTGTCTGCGTGGGTTTCCTCCCACAACCCAAAGATGTGCAGGTCAGGTGAATTGGCCATGCTAAATTGTCCCATAGTGCTAGGTGCATTAGTCAGGGGTAAGTGTAGGTTAAGGGAATGGGTTTGGGTGGGTTACTCTTCAGAGGGTCAGTATGGACCTGATGGGCCAAAGCTGAAAATGTGTTGCTGGAACAGCACAGCAGGTCAGGCAGCATCCAGGGAACAGGAGAATCGACGTTTCGGGCATACTCCCTTCTTCAGGAAAGGGCTTATGCCCGAAACGTCGATTCTCCTGTTCCCTGGATGCTGCCTGACCTGCTGCGCTGTTCCAGCAACACATTTTCAGATTTGATCTCCAGCATCTACAGTCCTCACTTTCTCCTGATGGGCCAAAGGGCCTGCTCACATACTGTAGGTAATGCCAGAAATGAATTGAGTGACCCTCACTCTGAACTGCTCCTAATTAGAATCAGATTCCTAATGAAGGGTTCCTTCCCAAAATGTTGATTTTCCTGCTCCTCAGATGCTGCCTGACCTGCTGTGCTTTTCCAGCACCACTCTAATCTTGACTGTGTTTCTAATTATTGTCTTCCTTACCAGCCAGATTCCAGTGAATTATGGTCACTTGCCTGGGAGGCAGAACCTTTATTTTTCAGTAGGAATGATGATGATTCCAGAGTTACCAATAAAAACCACCCAGCACAAAGGATTTTACTGTGTTGTGGCAGTAACAATACCATTTTATTTACAATATAGTCAAGAATGGCAGCCTCAATTTCAGTTGAATGGCATCTCCTCACCTTCTAAAACATCCAGCTACCTCTAAATACAGCAATTAGGTAAGAGATTATTAAGGCAATTCTAGACTATATACTCTCATGAAACGGCTATGATCACTCCTGTACATATTTTGTCTCTTTCTGGATTTTATTAAACCCAAGCGTTACATTTAGTCCAGAATTGAGAATTTGATAAAAGCCATATAATGAAAAATAATAAATAACCTGTGTAATTGAGTAAAAAAAACATCAAAATTTCAAATCATATAAAGACCATGTCAATAATATGCAATCAGGCTACACTGAAGAGTAAGAGATTTGTAACATTTAATCTGCAAATAATCCAAAAATTCCACTGAAATGGCTCAAATGACTCTTGAAAATAGGATTTGAATAGTTGTGAGATTATTTTTGACTGGGCGAGTGGCCTTTTAAACACTCTATGACTATTGTCTTACAAAAAAATATAGACAAACATGCTCCATTCATTTGCTAAAATGGACAACATGGAATCCATCCTTATGACCCTCCCTAAAGTTGGCACATTTTATCCACATCTTACCACATCCTTGCTGAGGATGAGGGCAGTATCATGTCCAAATGCATTGGCAAAGAGAAAAGTGATGCAAGCACTTTGACTAGTGACCAGTTGTGGAGGGTATATTTCCAGGAGCTCAACAGTAGACCAACTGAAGAGATATTACCGGGACACTCCACTCCCTGAGGAAACTTAATTGATAAGGTCCTTGCAGAATAAAAAAATCTTTCAATACGACGTGCATTTATATTTGAACTTACAACCTTTTTTAAGTTTGAGAAAAAAAAATGTTTTTGCACTGTTCAGTAACTTATTATACAGTAGACCCTGAGGTGAATGCTGAATGATTGTGGAACAATCAAACTCCAATATTTCTGGCTACAACACTAGAGCTTTGGTTCTCAATTTCTATGAACCACATATCAATTACAGGAGCATCTGTTGCCTCGTTCACTGCAGCTATTTTTTCCACTCTTATTGGGCTCGAAGCCAAGATTTGTGCCTCTACACTGATAAGGTTTACACTGCATTAACAATGAAACACTGCAATGCTCTCTTTTAATCTAAAGAAGCATTCTGTTAAGACTATTCAAAATTTATCGGTAATTTAAAATAAAAATGGTATTCAGTGCAATATTACAAATTGATGAGAATCAAATGCAAGGTAATTATATATTCCCTTCAAATTTGGACTTTCAGGCCACTTGATATGGTAACTTGACAGAGTATACGATAAAAGGATATTTCCTCTTGGGAGAGAGAGACGCGAAATAGGGGATAGAGTTTTTTTTTTAAAAAGGGGCCATTTAAGATGGAGATAGATATTTGTTCTCTCTCAGAAGGGTTGTGTGTTTGGGGAACTCTTCATCCAAGAGCAATGGAGGGGAAGTCATTGAATACTTTAAAAGTCCAAGGTAGATAGATTCTTAGTGAACAAGGGAGTCTAAGGTTATCAGGGCGAGGTGGGAGTATGGAGTTGAGGCCGCAGTCGGATCAGCCATGATCCCATTGAATGGTGGAGTAAGCTCAAGCAGCTAAACTGCTGCTCCTGCTCTTAATTTGTATGTTCATGCTTAAGCTCATGTGAAACAACCAATAATAATTGTGTAAGTCTGCAAAAAGAGGTATCTAAAAACTAGAACAATTATTTCAAAAACATATACAATGCAATTTTTGCTTTTCTTAAAAAAAAGGAAACTCAGTCTCCACAACTACATATATTGCCTTCACTCCTGTGGTCACTGCATCTTTAAGAAACTTTGTGGATGAACATATAAATTAGCCCCTGAAGTCTGCTCCAACATTCAAATAAAATGATGGCTGATCAGATGGCTGCACAGTTCCACTTACACCTTTAACCTCCTTGCTTCTCAAGCATGTATCTACAACCTGCTTAAAAATAGTCAAAAACCCTTCTCCAACAATCTTTGAAGACATGACTTTTCTGATGCAATTAGATGTCTTTTCCTTTACAATTTACAAATCAGAATCAAAGAACAGTTAAAACACAGGAGGAAGCCATTCAGCTCATTGTAACCACAATTGTCCCTTGCTGGAGTGACATGCACTCACTAACGCTTTCTTTGTAACTCTGCACTCATCTGGTCCTT
Source organism: Chiloscyllium plagiosum (assembly GCF_004010195.1). NCBI lineage: Eukaryota > Metazoa > Chordata > Chondrichthyes > Orectolobiformes > Hemiscylliidae > Chiloscyllium > Chiloscyllium plagiosum. The sequence goes on from NC_057713.1 coordinate 15,305,766, forward strand.
CCAATGTAAGGTGGTGATGAAGTAGCAAGGCTATGTACAGGAATTTGTCTGGGCCCAACTGCTCCCATCTACTTTCCTCCTTTGTTTTAATTTTGCTTCTACTCTTCCCTTTTGGTCTTTTTTTCTCCTTCTTTTCTGTGGCGTGTTGGTTGGCAGCACAGGGGCAGCAGCAACAGCAGCCACATGCAGAGTGACCGATGTGGTTTCTCCCACTGATAGGCGGCCAGCAGCAGTGAGGTCACTCTCCCACCATTTGGGGCCTTTAGCAGTGAGGTCACTCTCCCCAATATTCGGAGCCTTTAGCAGTGAGGTCACTCTCCCACCATTTGGGGCCTTTAGCAGTGAGGTCACACTCCCACCATTCGGGGCCTTTAGCAGTGAGGTCACTCTCCGACCATTCGGGGCCTTTAGCAGTGAGGTCACTCTCCCACCATTCGGGGCCTTTGGCAGTGAGGTCACTCTCCCACCATTCGGGGTCTTTGGCAGTGAGGTCACTCTCCCGGGTTAGGGTTAGAATCTGAACTGGACTAGTCATAAATATTGTGGCTACAAAAGCTGGTTTAGAGGCTGGGAATTCTGTGGCAAGTAACTCACCTTCCATCTTTCCAAAACAGTCTTCATCTGCAAAGTCAGAGTTGTAATGGAATACTCCCCACTTGCCTGGATAGATGCAGCTCCAACTACACAAGCAGCTTGACACCATCCAAGGATGGCACCATCCACAGCAATGTGGTTGACTCTTAACTGTTTTCTGAAAAGGACTAACAAATCATTGAATTCAAGGGCAGTTAGGGGTGGAAAACATAGGACCATAAAGATACAGGAGCAGAACTAGGCCATTCAGTCCATCACGTCTGTTCCACCACCTGATCATGGCTGATATGTTTCTCAATCACATTCTCCGGTCTCCTCCCTCCAGCCTTTTCCTCCCCCTGCCAATCAAGAACTAACTACCTCTGTCTTCAATCCAGTCAACAACTTGTCCTCTGCAGTTTTCTTTGGCAATGAGTTCAATAGCTTCACCATCCTCTGACTAGCAATGCCCGCATCCCACAAAACAATTCTTTAAAAAAAGCCCAACAAGCCTACAACTTCCAAATGTGCTTTTTAAAAAATATATATATTTGAGTAATTCCAAAGCAGGTTAAGAAACCTTGCTTCTTTAATATACCGAATCACAAAGTACAGAAGCCAAGAGGTGCTCTCCAGTTCGCCAGACTGATTGAAGATATTCATCAGAATGGATTTCCTATTGTAACCTCACTTGGCCCAGGTATCTTCCTGCCATACATAGGAAATGTCCAGAGAGAGTATTTTGAGTAGTGTTCAAACTGCCTCAGGAACCAATTTATCTTTCAGCAGTGCTTCCCAACATATCTTTCGATACGACCCCAGTTTAAAACTTGAAAATTAATGCAAATCCATAGCAACAAAAACAAATAAAGCAACACTAACATTCACCATATAATTAGAATTTACATATTATGGATCAACATATACCTCAAATATGAAAATCTGAAAATCCCAGGCTCCGAGAAAGCTTTGACATATTGACAAAGTTTCATTACATCAAAACACACCTGATCAGAGTCACCACAGCCAAAGTGTATAACAGTGGGATTCCTTGTCATTTGTCTCACAGAGTACCCAGACCATGGCAATACTAGGGGGCAGGAGAGCAAAAGGATTTCATTTTTTGTTCAACCCACAGTTGGGAACAGCTCCCTTACAAATATCTGACACATAGCTGCAACAGATACGTTGCTACTACCTTTGTGGAACATTACAATCAGTAATTATTCTCCAATGATATCCACATATTCAAGTGCACATGAAAAAAGGAAACCCATCAGTTTCCCACCAAGAAACAGGTTAAAATCGAAGGTGATTGCATTCAGATGGTCATTCATCAGTAAGACACCTGGTCAGACCCGAACTGCATCTCCATGGTTCCTGTGGGTTAAAAATCATGAGAGTCCACACACATGAGACTACCTCCTGCTTGCATTGAGGATCAGCTGTCATCCTCTCTCCTCTGCACTTCCCATTGTACCCATACAGTTTAAAATCACTCTCCATTATTGACTCAGTGTTACTGTCCTTTCTTGGCCTAGATATGCAGTCAACTTTGTCCTTCAGCTAGCTGCTTTCATTTATGAAAATTTCCTATAATGAATAGTTTTGCTTAATATGGGCAAGGGGAAGAAAGCTGAAGAAACGTCGCAATTTATGTTTTCGGAACTGTAGGAGACATTCAGAAATGGGCATTCTGTTGACAAAAATTTAGTTTTACAAAGAATCAAATTTAAATGATTAAATTCACTCTTTCGCGAGATGTGAGCACTGCAATCCTAGATTGTCCTTTAACTGAGCACCTTGCTAGACCATTTCAGAGGGCAGTTAAAAGTCAAACTTATGACTGTGAATGCGGAGTCACACAGGCCAGACCAGGTAAGGATGGCAGATTTCCTGCACTAAGTGGTGACTGAACAATTATTTTGTTTTAAAATGATAAGTGGCAATAGTTACATAGCCTCGAGACAAGCTTTCAAATCCAGAATTTATTTCTTAATTGAAAGGAAGGAGGCAGAGTGACAATGTCACAGGACTAGCTATCCAGTTGTCCAGGCTAATGCACTGGGACAATGGAAAGAACTGTGGATGCTGTAAATCAGAAACAAAAGCAGAAATTACCGGAAATGCTCAGCAGGTCTGGCAGCATCTGTGAACAGAAATCAAGAGTTAATGTTTCCAGTCCGGAGACCCCTCTTCAGAACTCAGAGGTGTTCTGAGAAAGGGTCACTGGACCCTAAACATTAACTCGGATTTCTCATCATAGATGCTGCCAGACTTGCTGATCTTTCCAGCAATTTCTGTTTTTATTTCTAATACTCTGGGAACATGGGTTCAAATCCCTCCACAGCAAATGGTGGAATTTGAATTAAAATCAATGAAACTGTAATATAAACCAGATTGGAAAGTACACTACTAACCTATAACTACGGCTTAGCAGTATTTTCTGTTACCAACATACAAATAAATGGATGGGTTTTCATTTAAATTAAAATTAATTAATTTGATTGCAGTTGGCGATATGGGTACTAAGAAACACAAAATCCTACCTAATTTATAAATTGTTGACTACAAACCTAATAAAACTCTAATGATACGTGGAGGTTACTTGGTTTTAAATCTTATCTCCACCTTCAATAGCTTGAGATTTTAAACTCAAAACTAGAGTGATATGATGTTACCAGCAAATGCAATATTAATTGCCCATCTCTCGACAGAAATTGTCATAATTTCACATCCATGGAATAAATGCCACTTGTCAATTCAAACATGGATGCCATCTGGGTGCGAACAGCTATGCACTGCTTACATGTCTCAGGAGATTCAAAGAGAACTGAACATTTTGCAATCACCACCAAAATCCCCACTCCTCACCTTATTGTCGAGGGATAGTCATTGATGATGCAGCTGAAGATGGCAGGACAAGGGTACTACCCTGAGAAAAGAGAGAGGAAAGATTTAAAAGGGACCTTACAGCAACTTTTTTCACAGAGGGTGGACTGCATATGGAACAAGCTGCCAGAGGAAGTAGAAGAGGTCGGTACAATCACAACGTTTAAAAGACATTGACAAGTACATGGATAGGAAAGGTTTAGAGTATTATGGCTGAAAATGTGTTGTTGGAGAAGGGCAGCAGGTCAGGCAGCATCCAAGAGCAGGAGAATCGACGTTTTGGGCATGAGCCCTTCTTCAGGAATGAGGAAAGTGTGCCAAGCAGGCTAAGATAAAAGGTAGGGAGGGGGGACTTGGGGGAGGGGCGTTGGAAATTCGATAGGTGGAAGGAGGTTAAGGTGAGGGTGATAAGAACCTTAACCTCCTTCCACCTATCGCATTTCCAACACCCCTCCCCCAAGTCCCTCCTCCCTACCTTTTATCTTAGCCTGCTTGACACACTTTCGTCATTCCTGATGAAGGGCTAATGCCCAAAACGTCGATTCTCCTGCTCCTTGGATGCTGCCTGACCTGCTGCCCTTTTCCAGCAACACATTTTCAGCTCTGATCTCCAGCATCTGCAGTCCTCACTTTCTCCTTAGAGTATTATGGGCCACACGTAGAAAATGGGATTAATTCAGTTTAGGAAACGTGGTCAGCATGGACAAGTTGGGCTGAAGGGTCTGTTTCTGTGTTGTATACCTGTACGAATTTAAATTCCTACATTTAGGCCCTAGGTCTGAGATTATGGACTTTCCATCAACAAGCAACCATATTTCTTCATTTAAAAATCACACAACACCAGGTTAGAGTCCAACAGGTTTAATTGGAAGCACACTAGTTTTCGGAGCGACGTTCCTTCATTAGGAGCGTCGCTCCGAAAACTAGTGTGCATTAAACCTGTTGGACTCTAACCTGGTGTGTGATTTTTAACTTTGTACACCCCAATCCAACACTGGCATCTCCAAATCATATTTATTCATATTCTCTAACACTTCAACCAGGATTCCCCAGCTTCCAATGACTTCAGTCTTAAAAGGATTCTGGGATGCCACAATCTGCCAAGTGTTAATTTGATAACAACAGCAATAATGACAGAGGCGACCATAGCAAAACAGAAGTAATTTCAAAACTAGAAAGGGAATTTCTGCAAATAAAACAGGAGCCAGTGTTCAACTAAAGTTCAGTTGCAATGCCAGCTCTCTGCCACATGATATATGGCTACACCAAAAATTTTAAATAGCAAACACTAAAGTCTCAGTGATAACATATACAGGGTAGTTAACATACTGGAATGTCAAAAGGCTGTCATGAATCTGTAAAAAGCCTAGATACAATATAGCTCTGCTATTGGAAATTATGTCAACCAGCACATTTCACAGACTACCACAGGTAAGAGCTTTCCTTAAAAAAAAACAAATTTATAAGAACAGGAACAAAATTTTTCATGCTTCTGGTGGGCGAAGTTCTTTTAAAGCTCTATACAAATGGGTTGGTTTATAAAATTCTTCATGCAAACAATTGAATATTTTCTAGTGTTAAATAGGGTGGCAACATTCTGAAGAATTGGTTGTGTACAGATTCAAATATGGTCATTTTTGCTTAAATACAAGGGAAAACTGATATTAAAGTACCAAATTGAGAAAAATCTATCACGAAAATACACGTCAACAAATTGTTTTGTGCACTTTTTGCGAGCATCTCCTTGAATACTGGTTTACACACATTGTAGCTTGAATATAGTAAATTTCTTCTGAACAAATTATGACATATTGAAATTTAAACCATTGCGCATGATCTAAATTAGTGTTCAATAGTATTGAACAGAAGCTGTCAAAATATCTATCAGATTACAGGCAGTAATCAATATTTCCCATCTCGCACTGTATGGCATAAAACTGTATGCATGTATCACTCCTGTATTAGCATGTCACCTAACACCAAATATTCGAATAAACTGCTTGCTTTCTGCAAATGGATACAATGTATAAACGTTAGAAGGAAAAAATTCTGAATTTGGGTCATGTTGACTTTTTATTGGTGTCTTTAAAGTCAAACTTAAACCACAAACCTTTTAAAATAATTAACTACTTATGAATGTGTAGTACATGTAATTGCCTGCAACTGAACAGCAGCTGATTACTGCTGGAGATTACATAGTAATAACAAGAAACTAATACATAACAAGTTTACTATACTTACATGGGCAAAATTTAATGAAACACAAAGCAACTACAATTTTGTGTCTTAAAATGTACAGAGGCTGAAACAGAATAAGTCAAATTTATGGGACATTTTATAATATATCACTCAAACACATCAATTATTGTACATGAAAAGTTGATTTAGCAACACAAAAATCAACTGTCTTACTACAAAGTAAAAACAGTACCACACAATATACTGTATGCATTGGAACTAAAAAATAGCATTTAGTTGGTTCCAAGCACATTATTTTGAATTATTCAATAACTGAGTTTTACTTTAGAAGCTAGCAACACATTCAAGACGTGATTTATTATAGAATAGGAACTAGACTACCCAAAGTTGAAGTAGTTACTGTTAGATGATGTTATATTCCACATAATATATATATATCATAGTTTATGAAACATAGGGCCTTCAACATGATATTATCACCTACCATTTCTAGATCACTTTCTGGAATTAAGTCTAATCCAATGTCATTTCCTCTTAAAGTCAGCAAAACTGTGCAAAGGTCTGATCACTGGGGCTGAAGCACAGCTTTCAACTTTCTTTTCAAATAAGTTTTCACTTCTTCCATCGTTGATCTCCATGCAGTTGACTATAGTCTGACAATATCTGATCTTCACCAGTGTGAGCGCCCAAGTGCGTGGGGGTTGAGGTGGGGAGGGCCTTAAACTTCCAATTATTGAATATGTGAACTTGTAAAGCACTGCTCTAAAGATCACTACTATTCAAGAGAATGACTGTTCAGAGTCCTTATCCACAGCAAATCAAATTCAAATCATCACTCAAATTTCTTCACTTTAGATGGTCTCTGAAGTGACTGATTAAGTAATCATCTTGATTGCCAGTTAGGGAGTCAATAACAACCACTTCATTTTGTTTCAGAAAAGTAATGCTCTCAAGAGGTTTTCATCTTTATTTTTAATAAGGTAATGAAGAGTTATGGAGAAGACAGGAAAATGGAGTTAATGATAATCATATCATCCATGATTTCATTGAATGGTAGAGCAGACTTGATGGGCTGAATGACCTACTTCTGCTCCTTAGCCTTACAGTCTTAATAACCCCTCCTGAACATTTTTCTAATAATTACACTTATTCATATTTATTCAAAAACCATCAATAGAGAAAAAAAAAACATTAGAAAGGGTCTATCTGACTCTGTTCTCATCTGATTCAACTCTTGATAACAGGTATATAAAGATAGCTAGAACCCTGTTTGACTTTTCAATCTGAAGGAGAGGTTTATCAGTCTCCTACTGTTGCCTTGCCCACCAGCTATATGGACAAAAGATCAAATGTCAAACGGCTTTTATGTGGATGATGCAAGCGGTAAGATGATAAACCGTTAGCCATTTAATGATGTATTGTGTCATACAAATTAAAAGTAAGTACAGTCCACTTCTGATATGCATTGAGTTTGCTGAGCTGTAACTGCAATTGGTACAATTAGCCCCAATGCGAGTGTGATGGGGAAAAAGGGGAAAAGAGAGAAAACATTTGCCAAAATTTCTGCTCCCAATTAGTGTCCAGTAGTCTCTGTGGTAAAGTGTATGTGCAACCAAAGAACAAGACTGGACTCAACTGCGACGCCAGTTAAATACCATGCTAAGCCTATATCTGAACTCTCAAAATTGTTACTTGCTCCAGGTTGCAAAGGGATACTGGCAGCCAGAGTACCAAGGATGGAATTGGAAAGGAGAGAGAGAAATTTTGAACAAGAAAAGCAAACAGATTTATGGCAGCTCTACCAATGATCCATAAATTATCTCTGACTACACAGTTAAGATAGGTGCCCAGAGCAGATAATGAATTCAATCGAAAGGGAGAGAAGAATCTCTTACTTCTGCACCCAAAATTAGTTGGACTACCAGTCATGTTGTCGGAGACTATTCAAGTAAATGAAACCAGAGAATGTCCAAACTCCCAAATGCTTATGTAGTCATACTAGTCACAACATGACAGAAATCCTAGAATCATACAGGTTAGACTTCAGGCTTTTGAACACACTGTGCCAATTGAACCCACCGTGCAATGCATGGATTTCCTCGGGTGCTCTGGTTTACTCCTAAAGATGTACAGGTTATGTGAATTGGCTATGCTAAATTGCCTATAGTGTCCAGGGATTTGTAGGTTAGGTGCATTAGTCAGGGGTAGAGGGAAATGAGTGAGGATAGGTTACTCTTCCGAGGGTTGGTGTCTACTTGTTGGGCCAAAGGGCCGGTAGGGATTCTATAATTCAGAAGGGATTCTAAATTATAGCTAAACTTTAAGAATAAATGTGACTGTCATTTCAGAAAAGCAGCATTAGACACAGCAGTAATAATGTACCTGAGCAGCCAGGATAATATAGCTGGAATAGATACAACAAAATGCAAAAGTTTCAATATTAAATGGTTGCTAAAATTGCATAGCAAAAGATTAAAAACTTGTCCAGAAATCACCAGAAACTGAGTTTGCAACCTTAATTTCTCAAAGACATGTTATGTTAATTTTTACATTTGTGAATCTTGCAAGGCATGGCACAGTTTCTTCAATTTATGTTAGTTATCTCTAATTTTCGCTCAAAGTACAGAATTTTAAAAAATGGTAAGAAAGAGAGCCAGATTAGAAGTAAATACCTGGCTATTAGATGTTTGCAAAAGATCTTGTGGCTCAGTATCATAAATAACATTTAACCAAGTGGTCTTGGGAGTATAACAGAACGAAAATATAACCTTCAGCAGTCGTGGGAGATTTCAGAGTTGAACGGGCAGAGAAGAAATATCACTATGGTCTCAGTGCTGAAACATGATTATGGAAGATCAGCAATAGGAAAACGTTCAGTAGTGCAGGAAGAGAGGGACACAGAAACAGAAATGAGGTGAAGACCTGGATTTTGTGTAACTGGCCAGTAGATTGGAGGATGTGAGACTGTTGCAAAGGGCAATGATTGCACACAGTATGTCAGCATGGGGAGTTTCCAAATCAACAGGATGGTGTCAAACAGCAGTGTGGGAGTCAGGCAGCAAATCATAATTCTTTTCGTTATCAGATACATATGCCAGCAATATCCCTTCACAATTCACCACAGCTGTATTCTTAATACCCTTCCTTCATGTTGTTCAACATATTGTACCACAACTCTTGCTTGTTCAAGGGCAATAGGCACTTTATTGAGTGCATTCTGTTTGCTATATAGTAACTGTACATGAATAGGAGATGTACCACAATGGTTATCCAAATTTAACATGACAGATGATGATGAAAATATAAAACTTAATTCACAGACAAGTAGAATTATCAAATAATAATTCTACAATCTACATCATAAAACATAATTATTTCAAATAAAGAAAACCACTGTCTTATACATTATAAGTCAGTACCAGACTTTGTGAACACAAGGGTTTGAAAGGATGGCAATGGCCTTAATTTGGATTATGTCATGTGGTACAACACAGACTCTTCCCAATACAGTGGGACATAATTTCTCTGGGAGAGACAAAGAAATATAACTACAGGGCAAGTCAACTCATGCCACTTGGGCCAGCTGATCAAACAGCAGCACCAGTAGCAGGTCACCTTTTACTAGGAATAGTTTACGGAATGAAGACTTGCCAGGGAGAGGAGAAAATGAGAGAGAGAAAGAGAGCAATAACAAAGCAACATTTTAACAAAAGTATTTAAATCCATAAATTCCACATACTCAATGACAAGAAACTGAGGTACACTTGCCGAAATAAGAGAGACAGAAAAAATACACAATAGTTTAACATGTTAAAGATTTTATTTTTGTTAAATACCATGGGACAGGATTGGTAAGAATGGAGATCTTTCAAATCAACATTTGCCTCACAGGGGGGATGTTTCTGTAGCTAGGGATAAACTTTGCATTTTTAAACTCGTCAGCCTTCAGCAGCAAGGAATGGAGAGGGGAGGGGCATTGTAATTTACAAGGAGGCACCTTTTCTTCAGCACATCTTTCATCACTGGTAAACAAGTGGCATGAGCAACCTGACTATAAAATGAATTTCAAGAGGTAATCCAGCAACAGGTAACAAAATTTAAAAGGATTAAAATAACATTTACAAGACACTTAACATTTCATTCAACTCTTATTAAACCACAGAGAGAACAACTCATTATTTCCAAGGACCTTTATGTAAAACGTTGAGACAGCTGCTATTGATGTATTTGACAATGTACAACTCCAATTATCCAAGAACTGAAAGTAATTTGTGTTCTAACCGTGAGATCATTAAAGGCAAGGCCTGTAAGATGCTGTACACAAACATGGTCACTGTGAGCCATACTACCAATGATATGGCAGATCAACAGAACATTTCAGGCCTCAATAACTCGCATGCTTCCTCTACAAGACGAATTTTCCTAGAAAGAATCCAATGAAAATGGCTGCAATTACAACAAGGAGGGAGGGAAGAGCAGTGGAACCGTTGTCTCTGAGTGTAACACTAGATGTGGAAGACACTGGGTTGCCTGACTGAGCTGCCTTCCTCAGCCTCAGTCCATCATCCTAAAGAGAACAAAATAAGAGAATTACAATTGAAAAATCACAGCAATAATCAACATTTCAAACTGTTATAATTAGTGCAATTAGTGATAATTTAATTTTACCTTAATAGCCATTTAGATGTTAGCACTAAGTTGTGGCCCACTAATTTACAACTGCAACAGCACAGTAACCTTATTTTCATTCTTTTAAAATAAATGTTATACATTTCATTAAAGCCATCCTCCAAACTGGTCAACTACAAACATTAATTGGAAGCTGTGTACTTCTCTATGCAAGAGGCTATCACTGGCCTGTCTGTGCACCAAGTAACCAGGTCTTGAGTACATTTGACATAAATAAAAAATCAGATGTGCTTTTGGCACCATGATTTCAAAAGGCCAGACAGCAGAGACTAAGACTACAGTCCAAAAAAAATTAAACACACGCATATTAGGACAAAGATTTGAATTGTCTAATTATAAAGGCTGATGAGTCATTTATTAGTCAGATCCTTTCCCATATTTTCATTCCTTAAGTTTGTGCAGCAGTGGGGTAACCAAAGGGAATAAGGTGTATCAGTGTAAGCTCAGGGAAAGCACATTCCAATGATACGATTCAGTCCCCTTTTTATCATTAGTTCAAATGGAACACAAACTGAACATGTAGGGATCAGTTAATCTTTGAGGAGTTCCCAAGTTAAAGTTTTCCCATAATGAAAAGGGAAAACTATCAGAATTGAATATTCTAGTCAAAAAAACCTTTTTGACCATGCTATGCATCCAACAAATACCTGTTCATGTTGCATTATATTGTAAGGCTTAGCCCAAGTGCGAGCTACTTTGAATTCTTCGTTAGTAACTAAAAGATTCGATCGGGATTTTAAAAACAACTCATGGAATGACAAAATTTATTATTTTATTTAAACCTAGATGTGGAAACGGAAAACAATGATTCAAATTAGAAAATTCTGTGTTTCAGCTTAGAACAGTAACAAATGAAGAACAGATCTTAATATGAAGAAAACACCACCCTATTAGTTCATGCGAGGAATATTTATTTCATCCTAAGAGATCTGGATCCATCAGACAGATTTTAGTTGTTGATAAACAGAAGGTAACACATTTGCTGAACTGAAAAGTAGGTAATGCTAACAAAAATTATGAACTTGAACAGAAAAACCATTAGGCCACAACCGTGGGCGGCACGGTGGCACAGTGGTTAGCACTGCTGCCTCACAGCGCCAGAGATCCGGGTTCAATTCCCGCCTCAGGCAACTGACTGTGTGGAGTTTGCACGTTCTCCCCGTGTCTGCGTGGGTTTCCTCCGGGTGCTCCGGTTTCCTCCCACAGTCCAAAGATGTGCAGGCTAGGTGAATTGGCCATGCTAAATTGCCCGTAGTGTTAGGTATAGAGGTAAATGTAAATGTAGGGGTATGGGTGGGTTGCGCTTCGGCGGGGCGGTGTGGACTTGTTGGGCTGAAGGGCCTGTTTCTACACTGTAGGTAATCTAATCTAATCTACTCACCTCTTACAGTGACCAGTCAAGATGAAACCAAACAAAGCATTAATTCAGGATATTTGAATAATTGAGCACTGAATGGAGATGCAATTGTAATGTACTATTTTTATATGCTAAGCTGTATTTTATTTTCTGTATTTCAGAAAATTACAAAAATTACACAAAACACAGAAGCGCAACTTTAACTAAATAGTCAAGCATGCAAATTTAAACAAAAAAATTTTGGTAAGAAACTTGGTAATTTGGAAGTCAAAATAAAGCCCAAATAACAAAAACATAGACTGTCTTGGTACCAAAGGACAGGAAAGAGAAAAGCATAAATCTAATCTTTAGATTAGAAGGGATGAGAACAATTACACCAGAGCTCCACACAGTAAAAAATATATTGGTCCATGCTTTCAGGAAAAAAAAACTAAAGTATTTTCGAGGTAACATTTGTTGTTGCATCAATCTTACCTCACTTTGGATGCAAGTATCAAAATGGCTACTTGGACAGTAAAGGTTTGAAATGAGTGTGATATAGTTCTCAAGAGTATGGAGACAAGAACAAAACAGTATGGGAACCGGTATGAATACTGCAAATTTGGCTGACAACAATCAATGGTTGCAATTTAAAATTATTTGTATTAGAAACTGAGGAACAGATAATTTTGATATTTTTAAAAGAATTACATAACATGCTAGAAAATGGTGAAATATCACAATGAGAGGAGCTAACCGACACGTATACAACTATACTAAGTCTAAGAGCCAGCTATTTCACACCAGGATACCACTTGGCGAATGAAAGTCTTGAAAGTTTAAAAAAAATACACAATATACCTGATTCAGCAGAAGGTCAGTTTTCAAATCAAGATTAACAGCTGTTGACTTCTTTTGTTTTGGCACAGGTTAGAGAAAATTAGTGACTAGATTTAAATTCTAATCACAATGCTCTACATCATGCCAACAAAACCCAAACAGGAATTCTAGATAACTTTCAGTGAAAAGAATACCGTTGACATTGACATTTAAGGCATAAAAAAAGGACAAAGTTTTCGAATTTTCATGGTAAACAGCAGGGATGCAGATAAATCAAGCCATCCATTAATCCAGATTCCGTTGGTTCAGTAAGGTTTGTTTGAAATCAAAACTTGGAGACAGTGAGATCTGCAGATGCTGGAGATCAGAACTGAGACTGTGTTGCTGGAAAAGCACAGCAGGTCAGGCAACATAAAAGCAGGAAAATCGACGTTTCAGGCCAGAGCCCCTCATCAAGAATCCTGATGAAAGGCTCCGACCTGAAACGTTGATTTTCCTGCTCCTCGGATGCTGCCTGACCTGCTGTGCTTTTCCAGCAACACACACAACAATGAAATCAAAGCTTGTTGAGTGCGGTCTTGGACCTGATGGACATATGAACCCCAAAAGAAAATCGAAACTAGGAATTAGGAGATGGAAGGAAACATCTCAATTAGTTCCTAAGGGCACCATAGAATACACTGCCACAGAAGACTATGAAAACTGGGTCACTGAATATATTCAAGTAAAAGACTGATAAATTGAGATATTATTTGTACCAAAGGGTATGGCGAGAAAGCCGGAATATGGCACTGGGAGAGGATCAGGCATAATCAGACTGAATGGCAGAGCAGACTCAAAGGGCCGAACAGCCAATCCCTGCCTCTAGTTTCTGTATTTTTAACAAATATTTTGACATTCAGATTTAAGCAAAGAACTTGCTACTTATATGAAAAAAACGATTGAATGCAAGATCATTCCAAGTCAATAGCTATTAAAAGTTTAAGAACATAAATTTTAAATTACAAAGTAAATTTCAATCATCCTGGCATTATGCAACATTGCTACTTAACAATTTGCATAGTACAAACATGCCACTCAGCCCAACATACATAACATGAATTAGGCGAAGTAGGTCCTCCTACCCTTTCAGCCAGCTCTGCCATTCCAAATCATAGTTAAAAATCACACAACACCAGGTTGTTGTGGTTCTGTTCGCCGAGCTGGGAATTGGTGGTGTAGACTTGTGTTGTTGTCCCCTGTCTAGGTGACATCCTCAGTGCTTGGGAGCCTCCTGTGAAGCGCTTCTGTGATGTTTCCTTGGCATTTATAGTGATTTGTACCTGCCGCTTCCGGTTGTCAGTTCCAGCTGTCCGCTGCAGTGGCCGGTATATTGGGTCCGGTCGATGTGCTTATTGATTGAATCGGTGGATGAGTGCCATGCCTCTAGGAATTCCCTGGCTGTTCTCTGTTTGGGATTTTGTACACTACATTGGTTTTGCTCATGTTGGGTATCAGGTCCTTCATCCTGGTGAGTTGTTGTCTGAGTGGTTGTTGGTTTGTGTGCTGCTAGGAGTCCAAGTGGTCGCAGTAGTCTGGCTGTCAGTTCAGACATGTTTTTGATGTATGGTAGTGTGGCTAGTCCTTTGGGTTGTGGCATGTCCTCATTCCGTTGTCTTTCCCTTAGGTATCTGTTGATGAAATTGCGGGGGTATCCGTTTTTGGCGAATAAATTGTATAGGTGTTGTTCTTCTTCTTTTTGCAGTTCTGGTGTACTGCAGTGTGTTGTGGCCCTTTTGAACAGTGTCTTGATGAAACTTCTTTTGTGTGTGTTGGGGTGGTTGCTTTCATAGTTTAGGACTTGGTTATACACCAGGTTATAGTCCAACAGGTTTATTTGGAAGCACCAGCTTTCACAGCACTGCTCCAAATCATGGCTAACCTGTTTGTATTTTGAATTCCACATTCCCATCTATCCCAATAAAACTTGATCTCCTTGCTGTCAAGAATACATCTAGTACCATCTTAAAAAAAATTAAATGATCCCACTTCTACCATTATGAGGCAGAGTTCCAAAATTGCACAACTCTCAAACAAAAACTGTTATTGGTCCTAAAGGGTTGTCTCTAATTTTTGAACAGTACCCCCAAGTTCCAACCAATCTCAAGAATATTTACACTCCGCTCAACATTTCTCACATTATTTCCCCACTTAAATTTAAGTGTGAACAATCTTCTGCCTTGTATGTTGGCTAGCTCGTCTTCAATGAGTTACTTACTCATTGCTTCAACTATCCCAGTGATGGGTTCCACATCATCACCACTTTTTGCGTAAAGAAAATAATTTTGAACTCCATATTAGATTTCTTACATTGACAGCCTTTTGTTATGCTCTTTTGCATGAGTGCAGCCCTGCATCTATTCAAGCAAAATCTTCTGTAATTTACCAAACTTTTATTTAGTCACCCCCAGCCTTTTACAAAAGATTCTAGCCTCTCGAAGCGTTACCTATGTGCATGTTCACACATTTTTGGTACCATCCTTATAAATCTACTCTACACCCGCATGTGTACACTTTTTTCCCCAAAATATGACAATGAGAAACGAACCAAGGTTTTGTTAACTTGCCTACTTTTCAATTCTAATCCTCTAAGTAAAGCCTACTGCATGACCTTGCCAACCTCTGACATAACCTTTAGTGATCGATATATTTAAACTCAAACATTCTTTGTTCTCTATTCCACCTGGACTAGCACCCTCCAAGTAACAGACGACCTCCCTGTTCTTCCGACCAAAATTCACTAACAACACTTCTCAATGCTGAGCTTCATTTCAATTACTTGACCTTTCTGCAAGTTTATTAATGAACTTCTGTCATTTGTTGTAGCCCTTGCTCAAAACTGGCAATGACCACCCATTTCCCAACCTCAATTTACAGTCAGATGCAAATTTAAATTTTGATGCTTTGTTTCCAATATCATTTGAACAGAAATCATCCCAGCACCGATCCTTAAGAATTACCACTTCCCATCCACCTAAATAAACATTTTATTTATTCACATCTGCCACTCGGTCTTGAAGTCAGCTAGCAATATATTCTCAGAAGTTTAAACAAGATTCATACTGGGTTCAAAACACGAACTCAGTTTTTCCTCTATCCACAAATGTTACCAGGATCCACGGGGTTTCTCCAACAGTTTATATTTGTTTCAGATTTTCAGCATCTGTCGTAATTTGCTTTTATCATAGCACTATATTCTGTCACTATTTCTCTGACCTTATTCATCGATCTATTATGCTGTGCTGGAAAAGCACAGCAGGTGAGGCAGCATCCAAGGAGCAGGAGAATCGACATATCGGGCATAGGCCTGATGAAAGGTTCATGCCTGAACGTTGATTCTCCTGTTCTTCAGATGCTGCCTGACCTGCTGTGCTTTTCCAGCACCACACTCTTCGACTCTGATCTCCAGCATCTGCAGTCCTCACTTTCTCCTATTGTACTGTATCTATTTTAGATTATCAAAAACCTTTGCAAATCTGGACAAATCACATCTACTGCATCACAATAGTCTCCTTTCCCTGTTATCTCCAAAAAATTCAATAAGGCACTTAAGCAAGATTTTAAAAGCAAGATGCAGAATAAAAGGAATCATAATTTGTCAGATAAGGCTTGCAAACTGGTCAGTAGCATGTATCTCGCAATTGTTAAATTCAGTGTCAAATAAATTTCAAAACATATATTTCAGAAAACATCACAATGTCAGATCAATATAAAGTATTACTGCATCAAAGCAATATTCCACTAAGTTTACTAAGTCCACTAGTTTCACTCCAGATAGAGATTGAAGGTGCATTTCCTACTGTAAAATGGATGATAAAGGTCACGTGTAGAAATGGTACATTTCCAACCACATGTATTCTCATCCTCCTCACACTGAAAGCAATTTGATGGTGGAGTAGCAGATAGCAAATGGGGCTGAGAGAGAATATAGAAAAATTGGAAAGCTGGGTGGAGAAATGGCAGATGGATTTCAATCCAGACAAATGCGAGGTGATGCATTTTGGAAGATCCAATTCAAGAGCGAACTATACAGTAAATGGAAAAGCCCTGGGGGAAATTGATGTACAAAGAGATCTGGGTGCTCAGGTCCATTGTTCCCTGAAGGTAGCAACACAGGTCAGTAAAGTGGTCAAGGAGGCAAAGGGCATGCTTTCCTTCAATGGACGGGGTATTGAGTACAAGAGTTGGCAGGTCACGTTACAGATGCATAACACTTCGGTTCAGCCACATTTGGAATGATGCGCACAGTTCTGGTCGCCACAAAAAGGATGCTGTGGAGAGGATGCAGACGAGGTTCACTAGGATGGTGCCTTGTATGGAGGGTGCTAGCTAGGAGGAGAGTTTCAGTAGACTTGGACTATTTTCATTGCAAAGACAGAGCTTGATGGGGGACCTGATTGAGGGCTACAAAATCATGATAGGTGTAGACAGGGTGGATAGCAAGAAGCAACCCCCCCTCCCCCCAACCACCACAGAAAGGAGGACTAAATTATTAGGACTTACGAGTTCAAAGGGGGGGAAAGTTTAGGGGATATATGCATAGAAAGTTCTTCACACAGAGGCTGGTGGGTGCCTGGATCGCGTTGCCAGAGGAGGTGGGAGGGGTGAGAACGATAGAGTCATTTAAGATTTATTTAGACAGATACATAAATGGGCAGGGAGCAAAGGGATACAGAACCTTAGAAAATAGGCGGCAGGTTTAGATAGAGGATCTGAACCAGTGCAGGCTTGGAGAGCCGAAGAGCCTGTTCCTGTGCTGGAATTTTCTTTGTTGTTTTCAAGCTTATTAAATCAGAGGGGCTTTACCTGTGCTTTGTTTTAAAAGTGGACAGAATCCCATGTCACAGCTTAGCTTAATATGAATATCAATGCCAATCTCTGCTGTAATGACATCAAATAGCTTCATTCACTTACTTTGTGAAAAAAATGGTTTGTTCCTTGATTTGATATGTCTTTTACATTTTTTTTTCACTGAATGGATTTCAAATGTTTGTTAAAATGCTCGTATTGATTAACACATGACTCCCTCCT
This sequence comes from Chiloscyllium plagiosum, assembly GCF_004010195.1. Lineage (NCBI taxonomy): Eukaryota > Metazoa > Chordata > Chondrichthyes > Orectolobiformes > Hemiscylliidae > Chiloscyllium > Chiloscyllium plagiosum. The sequence goes on from NC_057713.1 coordinate 15,323,365, forward strand.
TCTCTAGTGTCAACTATAAACATATGAATGAAATACTGCAAAAGAAAACTTGCAAAGAAAGCACATCAAAGTACTTGGTTTCACACAAATGAATTGACAGATCAATTTTTTCTTCCCCAAATTGCAGTGTCTGATCCAACATAAATCTACATTTCTCACCCTGCTGCACGGCAAAGGCGCTTTTAGATGCACAGATACAAGCACATTTCCAAGAAAACATAAGCAGTTAAATCTGCTATGTATATCTAAGGGGACCCAATTAACGCTGTAGTGAAAATTTTATCATTTATTGACTATCACAATGCTTCATGTTACCAGCTTTATCTCTAAGACCATTTTCCTACAACAGTATACACAGCTCAATGACTAACTTTCTGTATTGCAAGTCTAAACTGAATCAATTATAGCAAGTGCATGCTGTTAATCCTATGCTTACAGAATATCAAAATAATCAGGTAAACTCTGCTAAACCGGATCATAAAAATGTAAAATATAGCAGTTGAATTTGTTGACCGACATTAGGTTGCAACAAAAATGTTAACCATTGGCAGTGCAAATGAAAAGGAAACCGCAAGAATACCTGCTCCTGACATTACTCAATAACTTCTGAAAGTGCACGCTTGGACCTAAATTGACAAAAAAAATTTGAGTTCAGCTGAAAGGAATCCCATTCTAATAAACCTGCAGGCACTCAATCAAGGCTCGTGAATATTTGTTTCACTGAAGTGCTGGAGCATGACTATAAAGTCAAAGCCATGACAAGGAGAATGCACAGCATCTCAGAAAAAAAACAAAGCTCATTGTTAAGCAGAATTAGAATAGCCCTCTAACGTTAACCCAATTCTGTATTATAATGCATATTGTGTATAGTCTTCACGAAATAATATTTCTATACTTTGTCTGAGGGTATATTCATGATGAATCAACAAATTAACATGCTGGTGCAATGTGACAGTAGAAGACAAGCTCACACTTGTAATTGCGTGGCATACTACGTTGGTATATCAACTTACTCAACCAGCTTTGTACACGTCCTAATAATATACCCAAGTTCCATAATCACCTAGATCAGCCGATTACACTGATTCTTGGGGTAGGAGAGGAAAGTGCATGCATTACAATCATGCACCCTTCAGCTAACAAATCTTGTGGAGCAATGGAAGCAAATGATCTATTTGTCAGACGGATATGCACCGGAAATGTAAAACACAACAGGAAACAAAAGCAAGTGACGAAACTGAATTTTTAAAGGGAACATTACTCCATTCTGTATATAGAGAAGAAGCCACTCTTTGATCAATCTGAAATGGGGTACATTAGCACGATGCAGAAGGAATCCTTTCCCTTTCAACCTCCGAACACCTCATACATTGCACCAGTTCGAATGGTTCCAGTATTTGGTATTAACTGCTCAGATTAAGAGCAACATCCTTCTGCCAACATATCTTGACATACCTCCAGGAATGAATGTGTTATACCATGCAAAGCTTTTTGTATGGTTCATAAAAGCTTACTTTCAGTTGTCGATTCTCATCTGTCATTTTTGCCAACTCAACTTGAAGCCTCTTGCATTCTTCAACTAGTTTCCGCACTTCAGTGTCATCCATTGAAATACTGGCAGATTTTGGCATTGCCGGTCCATCAGATTTAGGTGCATTCGTTACTGTAGCAGCTTTATTCACTTCAATATCATTCTGCAAACATTTTTAAAAGGGAGTATTATTTATACTTAAAAGTATTTTTAAAAACTTGTTTAGACATAAATGAAGTACAGCAGTGTAAAGCATAACAAATATCTTAAACAATACTCCAGACATTTACAAGAAATAGAGAACATGGGCGTAGGCTGATCGACCCTTTTAGCTGCTCTGCCATTCAATATGATCATAGCTGATCAGCCAACTCAATATCCTCTTCCCGCTTTCTCCCCATAATCTTGGATATCTATTGCCCTACGCACTATATTTAACCTCACTGAAAACATTAAATGTTTCAGCCTCACTTGCTTTTGTAGCAGAGAATTCCACAGGTTCTCCTCATCTCAGTCCTAAGTGGCGTACTCCTTTATCCTTAAACTCTGACCCTGCTTTTTGGACCACCTGGTCATCAGGAACATCCTTCCTACATTCATCTTGTTTAGTCCTGTTACAATTTTATAGATTTCTAAGATATCCTAACTCTCTGACATCTTCTAAACTCTACTGTAAATAGCCCTAACCAATCTAGTCTCTCTTCATTTGCCAGTCCTCCTGTACCAAGAATCAGCCTGACCCCTTACATAAGGAAACCAAAACTGCACACAGTACTCAAGGTGCAGTCTCACCAAGGTCCTGTACAATTGCAACAAGACATACCTACATCTATACTCCAATAATCTTGCTATAAAGGCCAACATATTATTTGTTTTGTTCAAGAGGCACTACACTCGTATGCTTACTTTCAATAACTAATGTACAAGGATACCCAGGAGAAAGTGAGGACTGGAGATGCTGGAGATCAGAGTCAAAAAGTGTGGCAGTGGAACAGCACAGCCAGTCAGGCAGCATCCGAGAAGCAGGACAGTTGACATTTTGAGCATAAGCTCTTCATACAACAATACCCAATCTCGTAGCACCTCTCCTTTTACAATCTATCGTAATTTAGATAACCCATGTTCATGTTTTTACAAAAATGGATAACCTTACATTTATCCATATTACATTTCATTTGCCATGCATTTGCCCACTTGTCCAAATCACATCAAAGCATCTCTGCATCCTCCCACCCAGCTTTGTGTTGGCTGCAAACTGCCTCAGCTAAATCATTAACATATATTGCAAATATCAGGGTCTGGAACTGATCCCTGCAGTACCGTACTAGTCACTGCTTGCGATTTGAAAATGACTACCTGCCAATCAGCTCTCTATCCATGTCAGTCTGGAAACCCCAGTCCCATGCACTTTAATTTTACATGTTAATCTATTTTAGACCTTACTGAAGGCCTTCAGAAAGTCCACATCCGCTGTCTCCCCCTTTCCAACTCTACTACCAACACCTTTAAAAAATTCGAGTAGATTTGTCAAATATGACTTCCCTTTCATAAACCTTTGTCGACTATCTGATCATTTCACTGTTTTCTCAGTGCTCTATTCCTAAACATTTTATCATGGACTGCAGCATTTTCCCCACAACCAATGTCAAGCTATCCAGTCTATAATTTCCTGTTTTCTCTACACCTTTTTATTTCCAGTAGTATCAGAGTCATACAGCATGTTTGGTCCAACCAGTCCATGCAGAATACAATCCCAAAGTAAACTAGTCCAACCTGCCTATTCTTGGCTCATATCCCTCCAAACCCTTCCTATTCATGTATCTATCCAAATGTCTTTTAAATGTTATAATCGTACCCGCACGCGGCACTTCCTCAGGAAGTTCATTCCACAAGCGAACCACCCTCTGTATAAAAAATTTGCCCTTTGTATATTTTTTAAAATCCCTCTTCTCTGACTAAAAATATGCCTACTAGTCTTGAAATCTTCCTAGAGATAATGGTAGGTGTCTTTTCCCTTATCTATACTTCTCATTATTTTATGAACTTCTATAAGGTTGCCTCTAAAACTCCTATGCTCCACTGAAAAATGTCCTAGCTTATCCTGCCTTTCTTTATAACTCAAACCTTCCATACCCAGCAACATCCTAGTAAATCTCTTCTGAACCCTCTCCAGCTTGATAATATGCAACCTAAAACTGGACAACCAGAAGTGCACACAATATTCCAGAACAGGCCTCACCAATGTCCTTTACAACCTCAACCTGACTTCCCAACTCCTATGCTCTAAGGACTGAGCAATAAAGGCAAACATGTCATACACCCTTTTAACCACCCTGTCTATATGTGACACAAACTTCAAAGAATTATGTACCTGCACCCCAAGTTCCCTCCGTTCTATCACACTATAGCTTTCTTTGTTGATAAATACTTTGCATTTATCCTTATTGAACACCATCTGCCATTTTTCAGCCCATTGACCCATTTAATCAAGATCCCTTTGTAATCTTAGCAGACCTTCTCCACTGTCTACTATGCCACCAATATCCACAAACTTACTAACCATAACTTCTCTATTCTCATCCAAATCATTTATATAAATGACAAACAACAGAGAACCCAGAACCAAACACCAGTAGTCACAGGTCTCTAGACCAAAAAGCAACCCTCCAACATTACTGTCTCAAGCCATTAAGCCAATTATGCATCCAATAGCAAGCTCACCCTGAATTCCTGATGAAGGGCTTTTGCCCGAAACGTCGATTTTCCTGCTTCTCAGATGCTGCCTGACCTGCTGTCCTTTTCCAGCACCACTCTAACCCTAACTTTACTAATTGGTCCACCATATGGAACCTTGTCAAAGGCTTGAGATTAGATTGCCTACCCTCCAATTCACACAAACTGTTCTAGAGTCCAAATAATTTTAAAAGATAGCCATTGCATCCAACTATTTCTGGGGTCACTTCATTAACTACTCTAAAATGACTCAGGATTGTGCATATTTAATTTAGTCCCATCAACCTCTCAATCACTATTTCCCCACTAATACTGGTATTCTTCTGTTTCTTCCTCTCATTAGACCCTGTATTTCTCATTAAAGATTGTTTGTATCCTCATTTGTGAAGACAGAACTAAAGTATGTACTTAATTTGTCTGCCATCTCTTTGCTCCCCATTGTTACTTATCCTGTTTCTTGTTGTAAGGAACCTACAATTGTCTTCAGTAACCTTCACTTCACATATGTACAATAGCTTTTACAATCAATTTTTATGCTCCCCTCTAACCTGCTCAAGTACTCTATTTTCCTCCTCTTAGTCAATCCCTGCGTCTTCCTTTGCCGAAATCTAAAAACTGTTCCAATCCTCAGATTTTTTTTTGTAGCTAATATCCCTCGTCTGGATCTAACCCTCTCTAATTTCTCTTGTTGGTAATTCTAAGGCCAACTTTCCCATTTTATTTTGTGCCAGACATCAATGAACAATTGGTGCAGTTCCTCCACGCACTTTAAATGCCTATCTACCCATCATCCCTTTAACTAACATTCCTCAATCATAACCAACTCAACCCTCACACCACTTTGGTTTCCATTATTTAGATTCAGGACCCTAGTCTAAGAATCAACACTGTCATCCTCCATCTTAATGAAGAATTCATTACTTCATTGCACTGTTGCAAGATACTCTTCCTAGAACCTATAGATCAACTATTTTAACATGAACCCCAGTGTACAGAGTAGGCACTTTAAATATTTAGAGGTAAAAACAATGACTGCAGATGCTGAAAACCAGATTCTGGATCAGTGGTGCTGGAAGAGCACAGCAATTCAGGCAGCATCCGACGTGCAGCAAAATCGACGTTTCGGGCAAAAGCCCTTCATCATGAAATTTCCTGATGAAGGGCTTTTGCCCGAAACGTTGATTTTGCTGCTCGTCGGATGCTGCCTGAATTGCTGTGCTCTTCCAGTACCACTGATCCAGAACTTTAAATATTTTGACTATTTTGGCTCACACATTACAACTTAAAGAAAAACCTATTCCCAAAAATCAATATTGTATTTACAGCTCATACACATGCCCTCCCATATCAAATTGACTTAGCTATAGTTATTTAATTAACTTTGAATTTTTTTCATCACTGCAATATTTAAATAGTGATTAAAATAAATTGACTGCTACATCTTTCTCAGCCAGCATACTATGAATTATTTTAGTTTTTTATTAAGAGGAATATAGCAATGTTTGGAAATACCAAATAATTATTAAATATTTGGATTATAAATATTCCCTAGTTATTACTTAAAACCGTAAGAGTAGAATTGTCAAACAAGACATTGCACCTCTAAATGCTGTTTAACATTTTCTGCTGAACATTGTTCAACTGTAAATGTGCAGGTTCAAATAATAAAATAGAAATTTCACATTGAATATATATTATTTAATTTTATTTAACCCATTATTTATACATACCTACAGGCCTATGATTCAGAATTTGTAAAACCCTATCACCTTCTGCAAAAATGTCAAAAATATATGCAACCAGAAGAACAGTGGACTCCTCTTATTGTCTTTGCCAATTTTTAAAACTGTCAATTCAATGTTTGTCACACCAGTCAGATGAGTGCTCACTGCTCCCTTAAAATGGGAGAAGAAAATAATATGCCTTTTATACTGCAGCAGCAGCCATCTGAGAAAAGGCCGTCTCATTTTAATTAGATTGCAGAATGATTAAACTCGAATTGTTTCCTCCAAAGAAACTACATACAGAGCGAGCATCATTTTACCCTCATTAGTCGCAAACGTGACAACAGGAATCCACTGTACGATTCTTGCTGCAATACTTGCATTAATCCTAAACTGAACTAGTTGCTAACTAGAACAGACCTGGACCTTTTGTACTCTGGTGTCACTGGCTGGGGCAGATACAAATCCCTGCAGGTCACTTCTATGGCTACCACTGATTGGAGTCTGACGAATGCCACCACGGATTGGAGTGTGAAACCTGAGACCATTTCCTGATGTGGGTACAGCACGTGGAGGCAGTCGGCCACTGTCATAATAGTGCACAAAGCTATGCAGATCCATCTTTGCTGTACCTAACGGGGTGTCTAAACCACTGTCTAATGGGTCGCATTCTACAATCTCGTTCTGCTATATAGAAAACAAAAACTTCAGGTAGATACATGCAATAATAACTAGCTTCTCTTACGACTCTTATAAGCAGAGCTTGCATTTCTTTCTTTGCGAGGCCTTTTAGTATATCAGATGAATTGCACACTCCTCTGCTGGTCTTGATTCAAATAATCCAATAAGTTGACATAAGTTTTGTCCACTGTTACCAATGGCATATTTACAGAAGGGGAGGGAAAATATTTTAAACAAATATAAACAATCACATTTGCCCAATATAATAAAATGCATGCCCTTCTTATAAGCCAAGTTATTCATTAATCTTGAAAGCTTCATATCTGCACTCGTTGAATCAATTATATAAAAGTTTTTGTTTTAGTAATGTCATCAGGATTTCAAATAAAGCACAATGGTGATCAAATGAAAGTTTAATATAGTGCCCATTTAAAGTGGTATAAAATCAAAAGGTACCACGATTATCTTTTCGCTCTCCCACATTTGGGATTCCAACTTGCACTAAGATAAACCGAGAAACAATACTGGATTAATATCTAGTATATGAGGTAATAGACTCAATCTTCAATTTAGTATGCTTGCATGCGCTAGCAGCACTTCTGTTAAATAAATCATAGGAAATACCTGCTTTACCTCAAAGTAATCTGAAAAAACTAGTACTAGTACATAAGACATGAGTATATCAGCTAATTTATGATAGCACAGGAAATAATGGAATTAATAATGATTAGAAAATGTGGCCCTTCGCTGTTTGAGATCTATTCTTTATCAACAAAAGTCTGGTACAAAAATGTTAAAGTCTGCAAAATTTGTATTACTAATTATTTCCGAATCAAATATTTTAAGGGTATACAATAACAACAGTAATTCAAAGCAATACACATCAAAAAGTGAACACTTTGAAAAATTGAATATTTCTTTAAAGTAGTTGACTGGACACATTAATAACTGGTAGAACAGTAGAAAATAACTCAAGAAGGATTTCGATCACATTTGCATGTTTTATCAATTCAAAGGAATAAAGAAGTTGGAAGTCCTAACTTTGAATAGTTACTTCAGCTTCAAACCAGGCAATAGAAATGTGCAGGATATTCCCAACCAGACATTTTGGAACCAATGCTACTTTAATACAAAAAAAAACAAGAACAGGAAATGCAACAGTTGAAAAATTAACTAGATTTTAAAATACACTATGCACATGCAACATGCAAAGAAATATGCACATTCAATAATTAAACAATTTCTCAAAAGCAACATTTTCAGATTATTCAGGGAGCAAAAGCAAAACATGATCTGGAGTTATTTACATTTGTGTTAAACAAAATACTAGAGGGCATAGGTTTAAATTGAAAGGGGGAAAGTTTAAAGGAAATGTGCAAGGCAACGTTGTTTTACACAGATGTTGTCAGGTGCCTGGAATAGGTTGCCAGGGGAGGTGGTAGAAACAAATACAATAGCAATGTCTAAGAGACTGTTAGATAGAAACATGAACAGGCAGGGAATGGAGGGATATGGACCATGTGTGAACACAAGGATTTAGTTCAGAATAGTATAGACCACGGTGGGCTAATGGAACTAGCTCCTGTGCAATACTGTTTGATGTTCTTTGTAAAGCAACTAGAACTCGACAGTCACATGTTTTGTGCTGTGCAATCAGATAGCAATAAATGTACAAGGATAAAAATTTACATCAATTCAACATGGAAAATAAATGAAAAGTAATCTTGCAAAATCAAGTGAAAATAGATTTTGACTCTCAAATTTCTTCTTACCGATTTCTCATTCTCTGCAGGCAACTCAAAGACACATCTGAGTTTAGAATCCATAAGATCTTCAGGTTTTGCATCTTTCCACTAAAGAAAACAAATAAGTCTATGTAAATAATACTTGGGCACAGGCATCATCATGTGAAATGTATTACCACAGATTGTATAACTGAAAGGGAGGGTCTCTGACCAAACTATTTAACAGTGCACTCCCAAGACCACTTGGCGTATATCCTAATGGTGTTTCAATAGTGTATTTCATGAGCTTTTAATTAAAAAAAGGGCAACTCTAAAGTGGAAATTTGCCAAAGATCTGAAGAATCTCACCCCAAAATTACTACATTGAATGTAAAATGGCAGACTTACAGGTGAATTAAAAATTTTAAGTTTTTAATTAAAAAATAAAAGATGCCTCATTCTTTCCATTTCAACTTCAGAAGTAGGGCGTTTTGCTGATGACTGCCCAATATTCAGTACCATTCATGACTCCTTTCCTAATGAAGCAGTCCATTTCCAAATGCAGCAAAGCTTGAACATTCAGGATAGACTGATGGTAAGTAACATGCACCTCAGACAAGCACGAGGAAGTGACCATCCCCAACAAGGGGAATGTTCGAACAGTAAAACCACAATAAAATGCCCCACCATCAACACCCTGGGGTTTACCACTAACCAGAAACAAATACAGCCACAGGGGAAAGTCAGAGGCTGAGAATACAGCAGGAAGTAACTCATTACCAGACTCATCAAAGTCTGACAATCATCAACATAGTACAAGTCAAGAGCATGACAGAGTACTTGTCAGGATGAGTGCAGCTCCAATAACACAAACAGCTCAATATCATCCAGGAGTAAAAGCACCCCATTCACCATCTTAAAATATTCATTCCTTCCATCCACTATAATAGTATCAACAAAATGCACTGCAGTGATGTGTAAAGGCTGCTTTGATAGCAGTTTCCAAATCAGTGACCTCTACTATCTGGAAAAACAAGGGCAGTTGGCACTGAAAGCACCACCACTTCCAAGTAACTCTCAAACTTTGATCATCCTGTTCTGGAAATGTATCAGTCCTTCACTGTTGCTCATGAAAATCCTTAACCACCTTATGTTGTGGAGTTGATTTTGGACACCAGGTTATAATCCAACAGTTTTATTTGAAATCACAAGCCTTCAGAGTTCCGCCTCTTTGTCAAGTGAAGAATTCAAAATCTCATGATTTTAAAGAAACCTGTTGGACAATAACCCTCCTTATCTAACAGTACAGTTGATGAGCCTAAACTGCAAAGATTACAGCAGGTCAAGGTGACTCACCAACACCTTCTCAAGGGCAATTAAGGAATGAACAATAAATGATGGTACAGGCCGCGCTCACATCTCAAAAATGAGTCAACTAAGGCCTGCTGTGTTTTTATTCACCATTATAGAGTCATAGAGACATACAGCACGAAAACAGATCCTTCGGTCCAACCCGTTCATGCCGACCAGTTATCCCAACCCAATCTGATCCCACCTGCCAGCACTTAGCCCATATCTCTCCAAACCCTTCCTATTCACATACCCATCCAAACGCCTTTTAAATGTTGTAATTGTACCAGCCTCCACCACTTCCTCTGGCAGCTCATTCCGTACACATACCACCCTCTGTGTGAAAACGTTGTCCCGTAGGTCTCTTTTATATATTTCCACTCTCACCCTAAATCTATGCCCTCTAGTTCTGGACTCCCCCCAAACCAGGGAAAAGACTTTGTCTATTTATTCTATTCATGCCACTCATAATTTTGTAAACCTCTATAACGTCACCCCTCAGCCTCCGACGCTGCAGGGAAAACAATCCCAGCCTGTTCAGCTTCTCCTTACAGCTCAAATCCTCCAACCCTGGCAACATACTTGTAAATCTTTTCTGAACCCTTTCAAGTTTCACAACATCTTTCCGATAGGAAGACGACCAGAACTGCATGCAATATTCCAACAGTGGCCTAACCAACCACAGCCACAACATGACCTCCCAACTCCTGTACTCAATACTCTGACCAATAAAGGAAAGCATACCAAACACCTTCTTCACTATCCTATCTACCTGCGACTCTACTTTCAAGGAGCTATGAACCTGCTCTCCAAGGTCTCTTTGTTCAGCAACACTCCCCAGG